>NC_091232.1:23656410-23931410 GCF_040958095.1 Procambarus clarkii | reverse complement strand
GATTACTAAAAAGAGATTGAATTAGACTACAGCAAATTGGCAAACTTTACCTTGTATCTGTTTCCACCGTGTTTGTTTGGGGCGTTCTTCAACATATCAGCAATACTTGTCTCAACATCTCTTTCAGTTGCATTAGTGTGGGTGTTGATACAGGCTTCTGGAAAGTTATAAGAATTAATTAATATATATAATTATAATTCTTTTTGTCAGGAGACAAGAAGCCACAGAGTAATAACATTGTTGGCTTTTATTTAGGTGTTCCCCTGTTCTCCAGTCTTCCTCCGTCCCCTCGTCCCCTTTGTCCTCCCCAGCATTCTCCATTCCCCTGTCCCCTCGTCCTCCCCACCATTACCCTCTCCTCTGTTCCCTCGTCTTCCCCACCATCCCCCCTGTCGTCCTCCCCACCATTCTAAACTACCTCATCCCATGCATTCCATGATGGTCTGATGCTTCCATCTGAAAATTGGGAACATCAAAAGATCTGACTTTCCCAATTTTCTGATGGGAACATCAAATGATCTGATATTCCCATCACTGAAAAATAAAAACAGATAAAAAAAATGATATGAAAAAATAGAAAATAAAATATACTCATGAAATGAACAGAATGGTTAACAACGCAGCTCAATTGCAATGCAATGTCACAATAACATTTAAATATACTTTAAGATATAATCTAGAAGAAAATAAGGATATTGAAACGGTTCATGAACTCTATTTCAATAAAGGACACTATGGGGAACTTTGAAAAATAGTTATTGAGTATAATTAGACAGACTTGTTGCTAGGCAGAGGAGTAATGAGATATATGGCAAATTTTGCAAAATATACAATGAAGGTACACAAACATTCATACCCAAACAAAGCAAAATGCTAGGTAAGAACAAAGCATTTGGCCCGTAGGAGAAAGGAGATACCCACAAGACTAGAATACAAGTCATTAACAAGCATGCAAGTATAATACATAATACATGCAGACATATATATAATCCAAAAAAATGTCAAATTTACGTACTTATTATTACATTACAAATACAGTATCCAAGGTTTTGAAGACACGTTTCCTCTTGCGCCCAACGAGTGAATACTGAGACCAGACCCCATAGGTCCCTATCCTCCTCATCATTCGTCTCACTGTGTCTCCACAGCTTGCACCGCCCATTTGAGACAGCGTCTGGACCTGTTAAAATAATGCATAAGCTGTAAGGTAATAGAGAATAATATATATCTTTCAATCTCAACATTAGATTTTCTAATTTCCAACTGTATTAAATAAATAGCATTAAAATATTTTCCTTCTTAACTATTACAAAAATCAACGAATTTGAGTAACTTTTGCTTTTGTTTTATTTGTACCTTAAACATAACACTGAACAATCAATTATGTGCCACCCCACCTTCCTTCATCTGCAAAAAAACTAATCAAAAGACATATGTACAAGGCTAAAAAAATTCAGCAACACTTACCATACTCAGGCTAAAAGAATTAAGCAACACTTACCATACTCTTTTTATATTCACTGTTAACTTTTAGCTCATGTGACAGACTTTCCACCTGCTCAACAGTTTCAAGTGGGGATGGAAGAATGTCTTCCAGGATTGGTATATCTCCATGTGTTTTTGACATATGGGTTTCCGTCATTTTGACAATATTCAGGATATCCCCTGATAAAAATGTCAATTTTGATAATTCCTTCATCATGTATTCCATTATGCCAAAACCATAATCATAATCATCTGTATCAAACCTTATTACAGGTAAAACCAGTAGGCAGTCTACTGTATTTTATCAAACCGTTATTAGTATAATAGATCTCGTAATAATTTTGCAAAAATAATGGCATTTACTATTTTTAAAAGATTATTAGCAAATTTACACAAATGGTGCATTCGGAAGACAAAACCAATTTTTCACTTTTGACAATTGAGCACCTGCTACATCCAGATTCTAGGGAGGAAAGGAAGGACGATCTTACTGGATCCCATAGCCTCTCCGAGGCACAAACCAGGCTTTTACACAAACCCCCCCCCCCCCCCTGCACCCGAGCTTTTTAAAATAGTAAATGCCACTATTTTTGCAAAATTATTACGAGATCTATTATTCTAGAGAATAATGCATATAAATGCATATATGCATATAAATACAAAAGTAAATCAAATCTTATCCTTGTATAATATACAAGCTGATGTGAGATCCCTGTCTACAGGTGGACTGGAACTATTATCCAGTAGGCAGTCTACTGTATTTTATCAAACCGTTATTAGTATAATAGATCTCGTAATAATTTTGCAAAAATAATGGCATTTACTATTTTTAAAAGATTATTAGCAAATTTACACAAATGGTGCATTCGGAAGACAAAACCAATTTTTCACTTTTGACAATTGAGCACCTGCTACATCCAGATTCTAGGGAGGAAAGGAAGGACGATCTTACTGGATCCCATAGCCTCTCCGAGGCACAAACCAGGCTTTTACACAACCCCCCCCCCCCCCCTGCACCCGAGCTTTTTAAAATAGTAAATGCCACTATTTTTGCAAAATTATTACGAGATCTATTATTCTAGAGAATAATGCATATAAATGCATATATGCATATAAATACAAAAGTAAATCAAATCTTATCCTTGTATAATATACAAGCTGATGTGAGATCCCTGTCTACAGGTGGACTGGAACTATTATCCAGTAGGCAGTCTACTGTATTTTATCAAACCGTTATTAGTATAATAGATCTCGTAATAATTTTGCAAAAATAATGGCATTTACTATTTTTAAAAGATTATTAGCAAATTTACACAAATGGTGCATTCGGAAGACAAAACCAATTTTTCACTTTTGACAATTGAGCACCTGCTACATCCAGATTCTAGGGAGGAAAGGAAGGACGATCTTACTGGATCCCATAGCCTCTCCGAGGCACAAACCAGGCTTTTACATAACCCCCCCCCCTGCACCCGAGCTTTTTAAAATAGTAAATGCCATTATTTTTGCAAAATTATTACGAGATCTATTATACTAATAACGGTAAATAAATAATAAATAGTAAATAAATCAAAATCAGTTACATTATTTTATCTTATTCATAGCATAAATGTTCTCGAAGATTACTAAAAAGAAATTGAATTAGACTACAGCAAATTGGCAAACTTTACCTTGTATCTGTTTCCACCGAGTTTGTTTGGGGCGTTCTTCAACATATCAGCAATACTTGTCTCAACATCTCTTTCAGTTGCATTAGTGTGGGTGTTGATACAGGCTTCTGGAAATTTATAAGAATTAATTAATATATATAATTATAATTCACTTTGCTATTCCCCATTCCACAGTCCTCTCGTCCTTCCCACTTCCCTGTCCCCACATCATCCCCACTATTCCCACTTCCCTGTCCCATCGTCCTCCTTACCATTTTCCCCTCCCCTGTCCTTCTTCCTCCCCCACCATCTCCCATTCACCTGTCCCTTTGTCCTCCCCAGCATTCCCCTGTCCCCACCATCCCCAACTCCCCAGTCCCCTCGTCCTCCCCACCATTACCCTCTCCTCTGTCCCCTCGTCTTCCCCACCATACCCCCCTCTCGTCCTCCCCACCATTCCAAACTACCTCATCCGATGCATTCTATAATGGTCTGATGCTTCCATCAGAAAATTGGGAACATCAAATGATCTGATATTCCCATCACTGAAAAATAAGAACAGCTAAAAAAATGAAATGAAAAAAATAAAAAAATAAACTATACTCATGAAATGAACAGTATGGTAAACAACACAGCTCAATTTCAATGCAATGTCACACAAAATTATTAAATCGAAATGAAAATAAATTGAAATCTATGAAAATTCAAATTATCAATACAATCGGAAATATTGAAATAATATCGCAACATAATATAGTGTGGGTTGCTCTTACGTGCAACAGACGGTGCTGTTTTTCAAAAAAGGCATGGTTTTACCTGTCACAAGTGTGGCATCTATACTTATACTCACGAAATGAACGGTATGGTAAACAACATAGCTCAATTGCAATGCAATGTCACAATAACATTTAATAACAATAATAACAATAACATTTAAATATACTTTAAGATATAATCTAGAAGAAAATAAGAACATTGAAACGGTTCATGAACTCGATTTCAATAAAGGACACTATGGGGAACTTTGAAAAACAGTTAATGAGTATAATTAGACAGACTTGTTGCTAGGCAGAGGAGTAAATAATGAGATATATGGCAAATTTTGCAAAATATACGGCACACAAACATTCATACCCAAACAAAGCAAAATGCTAGGTAAGAACAAAGCAGTTGGCCCGTAGGGGAAAGGAGATACCCACAAGACTGGAATACAAGTCATTAACAAGCACACAAGTACTACACTACACAACAACCGCACTACTACCAGAACTGGACGAATCACTACCAAAACAACACATTGCACATCACTACCAAAACAACACAACACAACACAAGCATTGGCAAAGAATTATAGACCAGTTGCACTAACATCCCACATAATAAAATTATTTGAGAGTGATCAGGAGTCAGATTACTAGTTTTATAGAGACCAATGACCTCCACAATCCAGGCCAACAAGGATTTAGAGCAGTTTCTATGATCGAGCCACTGAGATCTATAAAGAATTCTGATCAAGAAAGAGATCTAGGGGTGGTTTTAGATAGAAAACTATAACCTGAGGATCATATTAAGAACATTCTGCGAGGGGCCTATGCTACACTTTTTAACTTTAGAATTGCTTTTAAATACATAGGTCAAAAAGTTTTAAAAGTTTTAAAAGTTTTTTAAACCTCTCGTGTATCATGAGTGTTAAAGCATCAGATGGTGCATTCAGATGATGAATATTACCTAGTTCCTTCATCTGGGAAGAATGAACACATATTGGTGCATTCGGATGATAAAAACTAACTACTGTAGTTTAATTGATCAACAGACTGTATATCATATGCAGACTGTATGTGGATCTGCTGGCCACTCCAAACAACAGCCTGGTGGACCAAGCTCCACCAGGGCTAAAGCACAAAGTGATATAGATGTGATAGAGAAACTAGGTCAAATGGAGGAGTAGGTCTGTATATTAAACAGCACCTGACGTGCACAGAGCTACTAAACTCAATGTGGTGGTAGAGTGGTGGGGGGGGGGGGAAACATTGCAGAAAAAAACAAAAATACAATTTGGTCAACAAAACAGCATTGTTTAAAATAGAAGACATGGGTTGTCATTTTGGGGGTAAGGTAGGTTACATTGAGTTAATTAGTTAGTACTTAGTTTTTATCTTAAACTGGTTGGGAGAGGTACAGTGTTGCTGTGCTGGTGAAAGAACACCTAAAGGTAAATTAAATAATGATTGCGAATCCACAAGAAGTTGACATAATATCGCTAGAGATCTGCAATCAGGATGATAAACTTTCCTTAAAGAATTTGACAAACACTTGCTGATAGGACATGAAGTAAATGAAATGTATGTCAAGTTTTGTGAAATATATGATAAAAGCACAACAAAATTTGTACCAAAGGAGAGATGCAGAACTAGGAAAAGGGGTTTGTTCAACAGAAATTGCGAGAGGGCCTGAGACCCAAACACACACAAATGGAATCAATATATAGCAAGAGGCCAAACCCCCAAACATACAAGCGATGCAAAGATGCGAGAAACAGCAGCAGCATTAAGGAGAGGGACTTAAGGACCATAAATAAAGTGTGAAAATAAACTCGAGTAAATTTTTTTAACTACTCTCGACAGTGAAGAAAAACAAATATTCAGACGATTTGTGTTAGAATCATTAATCTTACACTTTCGGTCATATTCAACAACACAAATACATACACACACATTCCTGTTGCTGTAGCAAGTGAAGAATTACACACACAGATCACAATAACGTGATGCATCAAATGAACAAATCCACAAGGGCCGTGACGAGGATTCGAACCTGCGTCCGGGAGCATCCCAGACACTGCCTTAATCGACTGAGCTACAACAGGGTAAAAGGGTTGAAACCGAAGTTCTACTGAACTTACTGGATCCCATAGCCTCTCCGAGGCACAAACCAGGCTTTTACACAACCCCCCCCCCCTGCACCCGAGCTATGTCAACAGGCCGTTCTCCCTCTTCGCCCTTCCGAATGCACCATATCAGTAAATTTTTTAATAATCTTTTAAAAATAGTAAATGCCACTATTTTTGCAAAATTATTACGAGATCTATTATTCTATAGAATAATGCATATAAATGCATATATGCATATAAATACAAAACATAAATACAAAAGTAAATGTAAATAATTTTACCTTGCACCTAGATCCACCAAGCCTGTATGGCGCGCGTTTCAGTACTTCGGAAATCTAGAACTATCTTGAATCTCTAATCTGCAATGAAACAATACATATTATTGCACTTACCAAAACATGGATGAATGTAGAAAATACAGAACTATTAGCTGAATATCAAATAAATGGATTTAATCTATTTCACACAGATAGATATATTACACCGTGTATATTAGGTAATACCTAACATACACGCCTCCACACACACTACATTTGAAATGTAGTCTCAAAAAGACTACATTTCAACAGCAAAAATTACTCCATAAAAAAATAATTAAATTATTGACCAACATGAGAGAGGGTTAGCCAACATGAGGGTTGTGTTGATTGCCTGAAAATATTTAAATTGTGTAATGTATTGAATGGCATTTTTCAAGTTACAACATTTTTTAAATTACTGAACTAGGTTCTAGGCTTTGCTAGGCTTAATTCAATTATTACAGATAAGCCTAACCTAGCCTAGAACCCAGTGGGTTTTCTTCCTATTGGGGAGTGTTGTACATGCCTCGCCTCCACATACACACTAGCACAGCCAGGCCTCGCCTCCACATACACACTAGCACAGCCAGGCCTCGCCTCCACATACACCAGCACTGCCAGGCCTCGCCTCGCCTCCACATACACCAGCACTGCCAGGCCTCGCCTCCACATTTAAACCAACCAAGCCCACAAATACGTTAACATGGACCAGCATTACACCGTCTAACATACTCTGTCAGATGTAACAACTAAATTTGTGAATTCAAGACCAAATCTATTGTATAACACAGTGTTAGTACGAGAAAAACATTACTTACATTCGAAGCCGTGTTTTAAAATGGCGGCGGTCTTGTACTGACGCTCCAAACTGTGTGTTCGTTTGCGTATGATGAACGTGTGACAATTTACTACAACAATTATTTAATTATTCTTATTCTTTATTTTAATATTTTTAGGGTACATGAAATTTCAAACTTATTTGCACACAATAATATAATTGCATTGTCATAACCTTTATATATTACGGAAAATACGATGACATGAACGAAGTCAAAGTGAAGTTGAAGTCAAAGTCATTCGCCGAACGTATTAGTCATTTTTTTTCATACATACATAGTTGATTTACAAACATAATGTTGGATTTATAGATTTATTTATAAATTTGTATTTATTTACCTGTATTTACCCAAGTCTTTCCTAAATCTAAACTTATCCAATTTATACCCATTGTTTCGTGTTCTATCTTGTGTTGACAATTTTAATACCCTATTAATATCCCCTTTGTTATATCTATTCAGGAAATTGTGGTTGATCTCGAACCCATTGATAATGTGACGACTTATACAGAATTTTGTAACTATATCATCAAGATTGTAACCAGCTTAGCTAAATGTAGTGTGGGGTTCAGTCCCTAAGCCCATATATGTGCCTCTCTAACCATTTAGGTTACAGGGCAAAAACATAAAAACAAAGGTAACTGCAGAAGGCCTATTGGCCCATACCAGGCAGCTCCTATCTATAACAGATAAACACTAAGTACTACCTAATTAACTCAATGTAACCTACCAACCTAACCCCCAAAATGTCAATCCATATCTTTTATTTTAAACAATGCTGTTTTGTTGACCAAATTGTATTTTTACTCTTTTTCTGTCATGTTTCTCCCACCCCTGTTTTTTCCCTTTTTTCTTATTTTTTCTCAACATAATTCATACTTTAATTATGCGGATCAGGACATCACCTGATCAAACACATCAAACATCGTTTGACCACCATCAAACACACACATTTCGTGTGTGTTTGACGCTCACTGATATGTACCAGCGTTGTTTTATATATGGTGCTATTCTATCTTACGCTTTGTTGCTCTTTTTTACCTACGGGCTCATAGAACATTCTATTGCGAAAACATTGGCACAAAAATGAATGACGTACATACAATAATAATGTCAGGACAGTGATATAATTATAAACTTTCAAAGCACTGTATCGCCTATGTGTCGTCTTGTCACCAATACTGGGTAACAGTTCCGCCACTTCCCACACTCTTGCGGGTGGGCAGCGACCATTATTCTACGTTTATATTCATATCACCGTGTTGGGAATTTCATTGCGAGTACATTGATACCAAAATTAACGCTGTAGGACAAGTGTGGAAGTGATAACAATCCCAAGAGTAAAAACATTTTGTTGCTCTTGGGCACTCACGGCGAGTCATCTACGTAGGTATTTATTGGGTGCTGGTATTCATATAACTTTTGGTGACCGTTTTTGCTGATTTTCTTCTAGAGAATGTTATTGCGAACACGTTGGTACCAAAATGAAATACATAGCTCGAGAACTAAGGTCAGGAGAGTAAAAAGAGTATACACATTTTTGTTTTGACGCTTAATTAAGGTTATTGTGAGTACTCATCGCCTGCCTAGAAACTGGAACTAGTAATTCCATCTATCATACATATCATACAAGAGGAGCCACACATCTATGGATCATCCAATAAAATCAGCAGACTTCTAGATGTTACTACTGCTCGGCTTAGACTCGGTTACAAGTATCTCTGGGAATTCTCATTATCTGCTGATGTAGACCTGACCAAATGTAAACTGTGTCAACAAAATTATTCGCACACCCTCCGTCACTATGTGATGGAGTGCGAAAAGATACATGAATTTAGAGACAATTCTATAACCAATGTTCCAGCGATGTGTCAATATTTCATTCAAAATGATCTGCTACCAGAAATTTTAGCCAAATATCCCCAGTTTGCTAACTGTAGATAACAACTAAGTGATTGTAACCTATCCACCGCTGCCCACTGGATGGGGGACGGTGTGCAGGACAAACATATAAATTTTGATACTAGCTCTCCACATATGTCAGTTGCTTAATTTAGAACCTGTACTTGAGGTCGATCTCGAACCCATTGTTGATGTGATGACTTATATTGAATTTTGTAACTAGCTCATCAAGATTGTAACTTGCTTAGCTAAATGAATTGTGGGGTTCAGTCCCTAAGCCCATATATGTGCCTCTCTAACCATTTAGGTTACAGGGCAAAAACATAAAAACAAAGGTAACTGCAGAAGGCCTATTGGCCCATACCAGGCAGCTCCTATCTATAACAGATAAACACTAAGTACTACCTAATTAACTCAATGTAACCTACCAACCTAACCCCCAAAATGTCAATCCATATCTTTTATTTTAAACAATGCTGTTTTGTTGACCAAATTGTATTTTTACTCTTTTTCTGTCATGTTTCTCCCACCCCTGTTTTTTCCCTTTTTTCTTATTTTTTCTCAACATAATTCATACTTTAATTATGCGGATCAGGACATCACCTGATCAAACACATCAAACATCGTTTGACCACCATCAAACACACACATTTCGTGTGTGTTTGACGCTCACTGATATGTACCAGCGTTGTTTTATATATGGTGCTATTCTATCTTACGCTTTGTTGCTCTTTTTTACCTACGGGCTCATAGAACATTCTATTGCGAAAACATTGGCACAAAAATGAATGACGTACATACAATAATAATGTCAGGACAGTGATATAATTATAAACTTTCAAAGCACTGTATCGCCCATGTGTCGTCTTGTCACCAATACTGGGTAACAGTTCCGCCACTTCCCACACTCTTGCGGGTGGGCAGCGACCATTATTCTACGTTTATATTCATATCACCGTGTTGGGAATTTCATTGCGAGTACATTGATACCAAAATTAACGCTGTAGGACAAGTGTGGAAGTGATAACAATCCCAAGAGTAAAAACATTTTGTTGCTCTTGGGCACTCACGGCGAGTCATCTACGTAGGTATTTATTGGGTGCTGGTATTCATATAACTTTTGGTGACCGTTTTTGCTGATTTTCTTCTAGAGAATGTTATTGCGAACACGTTGGTACCAAAATGAAATACATAGCTCGAGAACTAAGGTCAGGAGAGTAAAAAGAGTATACACATTTTTGTTTTGACGCTTAATTAAGGTTATTGTGAGTACTCATCGCCTGCCTAGAAACTGGAACTAGTAATTCCATCTATCATACATATCATACAAGAGGAGCCACACATCTATGGATCATCCAATAAAATCAGCAGACTTCTAGATGTTACTACTGCTCGGCTTAGACTCGGTTACAAGTATCTCTGGGAATTCTCATTATCTGCTGATGTAGACCTGACCAAATGTAAACTGTGTCAACAAAATTATTCGCACACCCTCCGTCACTATGTGATGGAGTGCGAAAAGATACATGAATTTAGAGACAATTCTATAACCAATGTTCCAGCGATGTGTCAATATTTCATTCAAAATGATCTGCTACCAGAAATTTTAGCCAAATATCCCCAGTTTGCTAACTGTAGATAACAACTAAGTGATTGTAACCTATCCACCGCTGCCCACTGGATGGGGGACGGTGTGCAGGACAAACATATAAATTTTGATACTAGCTCTCCACATATGTCAGTTGCTTAATTTAGAACCTGTACTTGAGGTCGATCTCGAACCCATTGTTGATGTGATGACTTATATTGAATTTTGTAACTAGCTCATCAAGATTGTAACTTGCTTAGCTAAATGAATTGTGGGGTTCAGTCCCTGAGCCCATTATGTGCCTCTGTAACCCTTTCCACAACCGCCCACAAGATGGGTATGGGGTGCATAATGGGGTGGGGTGTCTTGGCCAAACGTGCCACATCAAAACCACAAGTTGACATTGAATGTGAATTAACAATGAGACAAGTAAGATTTATACTAATACATTTATACTAACTCTGTTGAGCGTTGACCATTTATACATCAAATCTGTTGATGTGAGCACTTTAGTTTAGTCTGCCGTTTAAAGAAAAAAAGAGCATATCAATGGTATATCACAGAAAACGAATTTATCATAAACTCATGTATTTGTCTTATCATATTGAACTGCATTCATATTTTTAATATATAACAATATGAATATACAAATTTCTGTAAATCCCCTACCTTGTTGGAATCTGTGGAAATGAATGAGCAAATGTGCTGGCTGAAGGCGCTGAAGGAAACCACATTGGTTTCATTTTGGATACAAATGTCCATGGAAATTCAAAATGGAAACTAATTATATAGTTGAACCTGCAGAGACGAGTTTAAGAATCTGTGTTGAGAGTGATGGACACAGCCTTCACAATTATACTTCAGAGAATGTAAACATCTAAGAGTCATTAGAAATATGTGTAGAATAATAAACCCTACATTGTTTGAGTTAGGGAAAACACCATTTGTGATATATAGATACTATAGCTGTTCCTAAAGATTCACCCTTTTTTGCACCAGCAAGATAACATATAAGATTTTAAGAGTTGACGAATGTTAATATTCTTGTTTGATAAACTGTGAACTTGAGACATAGTTAATAAGAACATATTAACACAACAAAATGTTTTCAAAATCCTTAACACCACTTTCCAGCAACTTATATAATTTATATAAATTATTTTAGAGAATAATACATAAATTATATATTTAAACATGATATAGTGTTTAGTGGAATGTATAAGGAGTCAAATTGTGTTAAAAAGAGCAATTTTTAGAAAATTTGGAAAAATACTTTTTTCTGTTCAAATTATAACTAAATGGATTATAAAGGTTTCACTCAGCCAATATATATCATTCACAATTTATTAATGAATTTTACAAAAAAACACCATAAATTTTATATTTAAACATGTAAAAACTATTTGTTTTACATTTGGAAGAAAATAATTGTAGAAAAACAATTTATAATTAAACCTTTGTGTTTGGATTTTTTGAGTAAAAGTTTCTCAAAGGCTCTCCTGCACCATTCTCAATGCAAATCATTCCCACACCTATGGCAAGAGATAGGCGAACGTTGTGTAGATGATTTGTGTTTGCTGGGTTAGATCACAGCGTTCCATCGGGAAAACAGAAAACGGGGGCGGGTGCGCTCAATTGATGGCGTTAACATCGTCACACCTTGCTTCCTAAAAGAATTTGCGTCGCGTGAACTCAACAGATGGCGTCGAAATAGTCACCCCCACCCCCCAAAGACTCTTATTCGAATATGCACCCAGGCCCTGTATGCTTGTTCTCGTACTTGCTGGACTCCGACAGCTGTGTGAAGCGTCTGCCATATGCACATTGGGGATGTTGCACGGAATTACAGTCTGGAAAAAGCGAAAGCCTTACACTCACGTACATCTTAACATCATCAAGGGAAGAACAATAAATTCAGGTTACACCTCCCTTACTACCCTCGCCTGTGTTTCAAACATTGCTGAAATTATGAGATCCTGAAATCGACTAAATATGTTAATAGTAAACTGTGATCATCTGTGCTAGGTTGGGCACAGTTAACAAAGGATTAACATACACAATTGAATATTTTCAAGTATTTTGTGAGAGTTGTAAAACACAATCATTATATAAAATCTATTTTAGGTTAATTTAGGTAAGTATACGACAATGTTGAGTATTGTATTATATGTTTTCTTGGCGTTTTAGCTGCTCCCCGTATATTTAAAAATGGACGCAAATTTTTTTTTTTTACAAACGTAGGTAAATTATTCTGACATAACAATAATTACAAACTTGCCTTAACGAAAGAAATTAGTTTAGTGTAACAGTTATTTTCTTGTTTTTCACATAAATAATTAATTTAAATTTATTTAATTTAAATTTTAAATTTAAATGATTGTTTTATTTTTTTATTTTTTTGTAACGCTGATTGAAAATATAAGTTTTTTCTTCTGAAATTATCACTGTCTGCATAGAAGGCCAATGAAAGAAAGGTGTTAAAATCAGCTTTAAATTAGTTTTATTATTATCTTAACTTTAATGCTGAGAAGTCAAAACATTTGTTTATTGTTGAAATGTGTAAAAAGACATACCAGAAAAGATTGATGGAATTATTGTATACGTTTGTGTGTTTATGTGCATATATCTGGGGAGAATTCTCACAGATTTCATTAGTCTAAAGAGTCCATGGTCCATAGAAAGGTATGAATCACTTGTTTATAGATACTAGGTATATTTAATTTTGAATTATTCCAGAAAATACACAAGTATTTGTGGCTTTTGCAACATTCAATAAATTGTATAATTTCTACCTTTTATTTACCTTATATGATCTTATAGTTATTGCAATAAATTGTGACATTGAGTTTTTTTTAACAAGAATAATAAAATGAACTTTCTTTTAAACAAATGCTTCAATATGTACAACTTTCTTTCACTGAATTTTCCAGATACACCGGAGACTTTGAGCTATCAATAAGTGTTTTGAACATCCCAATTTGCACCACACTTAATATTCAGGTAAGTTTTGCTGTGTACATCAAGCTTAATATTCCGGTAAGATTTGCTGTGTTAATCAAGCTTAATGTTCATGTAATGTTTTATGTGCACACGCAAGCTTAATATTAAATAGGATGTAAATAAACAAGCTAAATATTCAGGGAAGGTTTGCTGTGTACAAGCAAACATTTATCAGATAAGATTTCCTGAATACAAGCAAGCTTAATTTTCAGATAAGATATGCCGTGTAAAATCAAGCTTAATATTCAGGTAAGATAAGATGTGTACAAATATTGTAATATACTACTACACACATAGCTCAGGGGCTGCCATTGGGAGGGGGTCTCGGCCTAGACCTCTATATAGAGGTCATATATGTAAATTGTCAACCACAATACTGTGGATAGTAACAGTTCATTCACCAGGGCAAAGGCAGCCTCGAACACGCGACCTCCAACATGATAGGCGAGTGCTTTATTGTCTGGGCCACGGGCTTGCCTCTATGGTCTGGGACACGGGCTAGCCACTATGGTCTGGGACACGGGCTAGCCACTATGGTCTGGGCCACGGGCTAACCACTATGGTCTGGGCCACGGGCTAGCCAGTATGGTCTGGGACACGGGCTAGCCACTATGGTCTGGGACACGGGCTAGCCACTATGGTCGGGGACACGGGCTAGCCACTATGGTCTGGGCCACGGGCTAACCACTATGGTCTGGGCCACGGGCTAGCCAGTATGGTCTGGGACACGGGCTAGCCACTATGGTCTGGGACACGGGCTAGCCACTATGGTCGGGGACACGGGCTAGCCAATATGGTCTGGGACACGGGCTAGCCACTATTGCCTGGGACACGGGCTAGCCACTATGGTCTAGGCCACGGGCTAGCCACTATGGTCTGGGACACGGGCTAGCCACTATGGTCTGGGCCACGGGCTAGCTACTATTGTCTGGGCCACGGGCTAGCCACTATGGTCTGGGACACGGGCTAGCCACTATGGTCTGGGCCACGGGCTAGCTACTATTGTCTGGGACACGGGCTAGCCACTATTGTCTGGGCCACGGGCTAGCTACTATGGTCTGGGACACGGGCTAGCCACTATGGTCTGGGACACGGGCTAGCTACTATTGTCTGGGCCACGGGCTAGCCACTATGGTCTGGGCCACGGGCTAGCCACTATGGTCTGGGCCACGGGCTAGCCACTATGGTCTGGGCCACGGGCTTGCCACTATGGTCTGGGCCACGGGCTAGCCACTATGGTCTGGGCCACGGGGTAGCAACTATATTCTGGGCCACGGGCTAGCCACTATGGTCTGGGCCACGGGCTAGCCACTATGGTCGGGGACACGGGCTAGCCACTATGGTCTGGGACACGGGCTAGCCACTATGGTCTGGGACACGGGCTAGCCACTATGGTCTGGGACACGGGCTAGCCACTATGGTCTGGGACACGGGCTAGCCACTATGGTCTGGGACACGGGCTAGCCACTATGGTCTGAGCCACGGGCTAGCCACTATGGTCTGGGCCAGAGGCTAGCCACTATGGTCTGGGCCACGGGCTAGCCACTATGGTTTGGGCCACGGGCTAGCCACTATGGTCTGGGACACGGGCTAGCTACTATTGTCTGGGCCACGGGCTAGCCACTATGGTCTGGGCCACGGGCTAGCCACTATGGTCTGGGACACGGGCTAGCTACTATTGTCTGGGCCACGGGCTAGCTACTATTGTCTGGCCCACGGGCTAGCTACTATGGTCTGGGCCACGGGCTAGCCACTATGGTCTGGGACACGGGCTAGCTACTATGGTCTGGGCCACGGGCTAGCCACTATGGTCTAGGCCACGGGCTAGCTACTATTGTCTGGGCCACGGGCTAGCCACTATGGTCTGGGCCACGGGCTAGCCACTATGGTCTGGGCCACGGGCTAGCCACTATGGTCTGGGACACGGGCTAGCCATTATGGTCTGGGCCACTGGCTAGCCACTATGGTCTGGGACACGGGCCAGCTACTATGGTCTAGGCCACGGGCTAGCTACTATTGTCTGGGCCACGGGCTAGCCACTATGGTCTGGGACACGGGCTAGCCACTATGGTCTGGGCCACGGGCTAGCTACTATTGTCTGGGCCACGGGCTAGCCACTATTGTCTGGGCCACGGGCTAGCTACTATGGTCTGGGACACGGGCTAGCCACTATGGTCTGGGACACGGGCTAGCTACTATTGTCTGGGCCACGGGCTAGCCACTATGGTCTAGGACACGGGCTAGCCACTATGGTCTGGGCCACGGGCTAGCCACTATGGTCTGGGCCACGGGCTTGCCACTATGGTCTGGGCCACGGGCTAGCCACTATGGTCTGGGCCACGGGCTAGCTACTATATTCTGGGCCACGGGCTAGCCACTATGGTCTGGGACACGGGCTAGCCACTATGGTCTGGGACACGGGCTAGCCACTATGGTCTGGGCCACGGGCTAGCTACTATATTCTGGGCCACGTACTAGCCACTATGGTCGGGGACACGGGCTAGCCACTATGGTCTGGGACACGGGCTAGCCACTATGGTCTGGGACACGGGCTAGCCACTATGGTCTGGGACACGGGCTAGCCACTATGGTCTGGGACACGGGCTAGCCACTATGGTCTGGGACACGGGCTAGCCACTATGGTCTGGGACACGGGCTAGCCACTATGGTCTGGGACACGGGCTAGCCACTATGGTCTGGGACACGGGCTAGCCACTATGGTCTGGGACACGGGCTAGCCACTATGGTCTGAGCCACGGGCTAGCCACTATGGTCTGGGCCAGAGGCTAGCCACTATGGTCTGGGCCACGGGCTAGCCACTATGGTTTGGGCCACGGGCTAGCCACTATGGTCTGGGACACGGGCTAGCTACTATGGTCTGGGCCAGAGGCTAGCCACTATGGTCTGGGCCACGGGCTAGCCACTATGGTTTGGGCCACGGGCTAGCCACTATGGTCTAGGCCACGGGCTAGCCACTATGCTCTGGGCCACGGGCTAGCTACAATGGTCTGGGCCACGGGCTAGCTACTATTGTCTGGGCCACGGGCTAGCCACTATGGTCTGGGCCACGGGCTAGCCACTATGGTCTGGGCCACGGGCTAGCCACTATGGTCTGGGACACGGGCTAGCCATTATGGTCTGGGCCACTGGCTAGCCACTATGGTCTGGGACACGGGCCAGCTACTATGGTCTAGGCCACGGGCTAGCTACTATTGTCTGGGCCACGGGCTAGCCACTATGGTCTGGGACACGGGCTAGCCACTATGGTCTGGGCCACGGGCTAGCTACTATTGTCTGGGCCACGGGCTAGCCACTATTGTCTGGGCCACGGGCTAGCTACTATGGTCTGGGACACGGGCTAGCCACTATGGTCTGGGACACGGGCTAGCTACTATTGTCTGGGCCACGGGCTAGCCACTATGGTCTAGGACACGGGCTAGCCACTATGGTCTGGGCCACGGGCTAGCCACTATGGTCTGGGCCACGGGCTTGCCACTATGGTCTGGGCCACGGGCTAGCCACTATGGTCTGGGCCACGGGCTAGCTACTATATTCTGGGCCACGGGCTAGCCACTATGGTCTGGGACACGGGCTAGCCACTATGGTCTGGGACACGGGCTAGCCACTATGGTCTGGGCCACGGGCTAGCTACTATATTCTGGGCCACGTACTAGCCACTATGGTCGGGGACACGGGCTAGCCACTATGGTCTGGGACACGGGCTAGCCACTATGGTCTGGGACACGGGCTAGCCACTATGGTCTGGGACACGGGCTAGCCACTATGGTCTGGGACACGGGCTAGCCACTATGGTCTGGGACACGGGCTAGCCACTATGGTCTGGGACACGGGCTAGCCACTATGGTCTGGGACACGGGCTAGCCACTATGGTCTGGGACACGGGCTAGCCACTATGGTCTGGGACACGGGCTAGCCACTATGGTCTGAGCCACGGGCTAGCCACTATGGTCTGGGCCAGAGGCTAGCCACTATGGTCTGGGCCACGGGCTAGCCACTATGGTTTGGGCCACGGGCTAGCCACTATGGTCTGGGACACGGGCTAGCTACTATGGTCTGGGCCAGAGGCTCGCCACTATGGTCTGGGCCACGGCTAGCCACTATGGTTTGGGCCACGGGCTAGCCACTATGGTCTGGGACACGGGCTAGCTACTATTGTCTGGGCCACGGGCTAGCTACTATGGTCTGGGCCACGGGCTAGCCACTATGGTCTGGGACACGGGCTAGCTACTATTGTCTGGGCCACGGGCTAGCCACTATGGTCTGGGACACGGGCTAGCCACTATGGTTTGGGCCACGGGCTAGCCACTATGGTCTGGGACACGGGCTAGCTACTATTGTCTGGGCCACGGGCTAGCCACTATGGTCTGGGTGGCTTAACATTTAATTTCGGGCAGCGGTTTGTGCCTCAGAAATCTGTCCTTAGTGTGGGTAGCTCGTTGGCCAGACAATAGAACACGGGTCTCTCATGCTGTCCGACGTTCCTTTTGCCCAGGGGAATGAAATGTTACTATCCACGGTACTGTGGGTGACAATTGACATATATATATTATGGGTCTGTTACCTATTGGCACCAGACCCATTGCCATTGGTAATACTCTTCGCCGCCTAGTTGCAAGGGCTGCTGTCAGAAATATCCGAATGGAAGCAGCCACCATGCTGCAACCCAACCAGTTGGGGTTTGTAGTCCCCCAAGGCTGTGAAGCAGCGGCTCATGCTGCACGAGCCTATATTAGTTCTCTTACTGAAGACCAGGCAGTAGTAAAATTAGATTTTAAAAACGCTTTCAACTCGGTCAAATGGGAAGCAGTCCTCACCGCAGTCCAGGAACATTGCCCAAGCATTCTCCCGTTTGTGTCAGCAGCCTACAGCAAAGACTTAACCCTCCTGTTTGGCAAACACGAAGTCACCTCAGCAGAGGGAATTCAACAGGGTGACCCACTTGCACCGTTCCTCTTTTGCATAGCGGTCGAGAAATTACAACCAGACTGTCCAGTGAGCTCAACATCTGGTTCCTGGATGATGGCACTCTGGCAGGCACACAAGATTCCCTGCTGGAAGACCTACAGCTGGTGAAGACACGGGGGGAGTCCATGGGTCTCGTTCTTAACCCCTCCAAGTGCGAATTTATAGCATTCAGTGAGGTAATCATTAGTGCAGTGAAATCAGTTTTACCAGAAGCCTCAGTCATTAAACCCACCGACAGCACACTACTCGGAGCACCTCTGGGCCACAGTGCCATTGCTACAGTTCTTGATGAAAAGTTTAACAACCTAAAGAGGATGGAAACGAGACTAGAGGACTTGGACTCCAACGATGCCCTCTACCTTCTCACAAAGTGCCTTACCTTGCCCAGGCTAACATACTTCTTAAGGTGTGCACCAACTTTTGGCAATCCACTTCTAAGTCAATATGATGAGCTCCTCAGGTCAATAATAAGGAAGGCGCTCAACCTAGATTTAGATGACAGTCAGTGGGACCAAGCAACACTACCAGTGAGATTTGGGGGGATAGGCACACGAAAGGCAACTGAGGTAGCACTTCCAGCATTCTTATCCTCATGAACAGCAGTTAACGAATTGGTAGGGCAGATCCTACCAGAGCGTATGAGAGAGACAGCGGGAACTCATGATCAAACGTTCATCGAAGCAGCCAGACAATGGGACACCATTGCACACCCTCAACCCCGACCACAAGTCCCAAAAGACCACAAGCAGGCCCACTGGGATAGCCCCATAATGGAAAAGACTGTCACAGCAATGATTGACAACGCTGATGCTGAAAACAAAGCCCGCCTCCTAGCGGTAACAGCACCCCACGCCGGGGATTTTTTATTTGCTGTGCCCAATGCAGCCCTGGGAACTCGCCTCAGTCATGACGCTCTCTGCATTGGAGTTGCGCTTCGCCTTGCCGCCCCCGTCCTCACCGAACATAGGTGCATCTGCGGAACTAAGATGGCAGACCAATATGGTCGTCATGGTCTGGTATGTCGTAAATCACAGAGTAGGATTGCAAGACATGAAGAAGTCAACGACATCATCAAGAGGAGCCTCGCCACAGCCCGCTGCCCGGCACAAACAGAACCACACTTATTCAGACCTAACGACCCTCAGAAGCGCCCAGATGGGGTCACCTTGCTTCCTTGGAAGGATGGTAAGCAAGTGGTGTGGGACTACACATGCGCTGCCACACTGGCCAGTACCTACCTCCACTACAGACCACGTGAAAGGGGTGATGCTGCTTCTTTCATGGAATCACAGAAAATTATTAAATACAGAGGTCTGGCACACTGCTACAGCTTTGTTCCGATCGGCTCGGAGACCCTCGGTTCGTGGGGAAAATGAGCATTGAAGTTCCTGTAGGAATTGGGGGACAAATTGATCAGCGCTACATAAGATCAGAGAGCAAAAAGTTTCTTGTTCCAGCGCCTCAGTGTTGTGAATCAGATGGAGAATGCCTGTTGCGTCTTGGGTACTAGTCCAACTTCAGAGGAATTCGAAGAAGTGTGTGACTTGCAACAATGATCGAACCCGTCTGTGACATTCATCAATGTTTCCCATTATCGCGTTTTTCAAGAGATCCATAACCTTTAGGCCCTTTTTGTATTATTTTTGTATCAACCCATGTATATCTTATAACAATCAAATACATAATATATATATATATATATATATATATATATATATATATATATATATATATATATATATATATATATATATATATATATATATATATATATATATATATATATATATATATATATATATATATATATATATATATATATATATATATATATATATGTCGTACCTAGTAGCCAGAACGCACTTGTCAGCCTACTATGCAAGGCCCGATTTACCTAATAAGCCAAGTTTTCATGAATTAATTGTTTTTCGACTACCTAACCTACCTAACCTAACCTAACCTAACTTTTTCGGCTACCTAACCTAACCTAACCTATAAAGATAGGTTAGGTAAGGTTAGGTAGGTTTGGTTAGGTTCGGTCACATATCTACGTTAATTTTAACTCCAATAAAAAAAATTGACGTCATACATAATGAAATGGGCAGCTTTATCATTTCATAAGAAAAAAATTTGAGAAAATATATTAATTCAGGAAAACTTGGCTTATTAGGCAAATCGGGCCTTGCATAGTAGGCTGAGAAGTGAGTTCTGGCTACTAGGTACGACATATATATATATATATATATATATATATATATATATATATATATATATATATATATATATATATATATATATATATATATATTAGTCTCATTAAATATGACAACATACTCTGTATTTACTATGTTCTGGTTTAGGGCTTCTATCCCTCTAACTATTATTCTTGCATCAAAGTTTTGTTGAAAGAAGAGCTCTCCAAAAGTCATGTTCTTTTTTCAAGGTGAAGAAAAAGAGAATAACTATAGAATGTATTGCACTTATTATACAATTGTGCAACGTTTCGAACCTACATGGTTCATTCTCAAGTGATGTTACAGTTGTTGTTGTTGTTATAGTTTCAGCTACTCGGATCAAGTTCTAAGTAGCACGGGCTATGGTGAGCCCGTAACTTACCTGGCACAGGAGCGGGGCAAGAAGCACGGGCTATGGTTAGCCTCGTGGCTAACCATAGCCACATTATTCTTTCTTCTTTTTCATGTTCGCTGTGCATAGCTGATTTGTAATATAATTTTATTGGATGTGTTTTGGTTTCTGTTCTAGGTTCAGGATTGAACCATCGGTCCAGGTGTCTTCTTATAGCGGCGTTTGGAACCCAGGCTCTCTGGGGGTTCGAATCCTTCTGGGGTGTGGAGTTTTCAGTTGCATATTGGCTTGGGAACCATTCAAGCTTGTTCGCATTTGTGTTGCTCACGTGGCCCCACAAACTGAGGTGATTCGATAAAATATCTATGCCCAAGCTTACCATTAACTGCTGTTGGGTCGTTGGGGATATAGCTTCGGCTCCCAATTTGTACAGTCACGGTTGGTCGAGTGGTTAAGGAACCAGGTACGCCATGTGAATAGTGCTCCTGGCTGTCTTTGTTCAAATCCAACTGGGGTGTGGAGTTTTCAGTTCCATATTGGCTTGGGGACCATTCAAGCTTGTTCATATATAAGTATACACACACACACACACACACACACACACACATATATATATATATATATATATATATATATATATATATATATATATATATATATATATATAAATATATATATATATATATATATATATATATATATATATATATATATATATATATATATATATATATATATATATATATATATATATATATATATATATATATATATACATATATATATGCACAGACTACCCTATTCCAGTATCGTCAATTGTATCTTCTGATCTTTGTCTGTATGGAAAACGTTCCTATTAACAATATATTTCAAGACCCTTTCTTCCATTTAATGAGCTGTGGAAAAGAAGTTCCTGTAAAATAGTCTAATAGGGGGTACAGGTGTTGTGTTAGTTGTCTCTTCAGTGGTTGCATGGCATTTCACTTTCCTTCTTATGATGTCTTCCACGAAACCATTGGAGAAGCCGTTGTTGACTAGGACCTGCCTTACCCTACAGAGTTCTTCATCGACTTGCTTCCATCCTGAGCTGTGGCTGAGAGCACGGTCAACATAAGCGTTAACAACACTCCTCTTCTACCTGCCCGGGCAGTCACTCTTGGCATTGAGGCACATTCCTATGTTTGTTTCCTTAGTGTACACTGCAGTGTGGAAACCTCCGCTCCTTTCCATGATCGTTACATCTAGAAAGGGCAGCTTCACATACTTCTCCATATTGTAAGTGAAACGCAACACAGAATTCTCCTCGAATGCCTCCTTCAGCTCCTGCAGATGTCTTACATCAGGTACCTGTGTAAAAATGTCGTCAACATACCTGCAGTATATGTCCGGTTTCAAGTTCATGTCGACTAAAACCTTCTGTTCGATGGTACCCATGTAGAAGTTCGCAAACAGGACACCTAGGGAAGAACCCATGGCAACCTCATCTTCTTGCTTATACATGTGCCCATCAGGGCTCAAGAAGGGTGCCTCTTTAGTACAAGCTTGGAGTAGTTTCCTTAGAATGTTTTCTGGTATGTCAAGAGGATGTGGTTTCATCCACATACGTGTGGATGAAACAATCGGGATCATAGCGGACAGTGTATCGTGATCCAGACTGTACTCCTCTTGACATAGCAGAAAACATCTTGTGTTGAAAGTTTCTTGTGCTTGTCTTGTGTTGAAATGTTGAAAGAAATTGCCGGCGGGGAAGTGATTCAAATAGCTTCGGCTATCACTTTCTTATGTCCGGTCGTGATGGTCAAGCGGATTAAGGCGTCCTGTACATACCAGTTGCATTGCTCCTGGCAGTATGGGTTCGAGTCACTTCTGGGGTGTGAGTTTTCAATATATACATAGATATTTATATATTGTGATGGTAATCTCTATCAAGAGAGATTTGGCCTGCTCTTTCCTACATCATGTTACTTCAGTACGTCTATAACATCAAAATACTACATTCAAGAGTAGTATATACATAGTAGAATACGTTTTTACAGGGGGTATATGTACCCTACACTCGCTCTCCAAACCCCCCCTCGCTGTCAGCGCACCACCCTTGTCGATCACCAAACTAGCACTTCCAGCCAACACACTTCCTATTGGTGAATCAGCGACTCTACTCGACTTCAGCGCCATCTGCATAGCCTATGACTAAGTGTGCACGAGCAGTTTGCTTTAGAATATTCTGTGCTCTCAAGGCTGATACTTCTATCAAGCATACGCTCTGTGTATTAGTGGAGGTTTTCAGCCAGCCAATATTCTCAGCACCTTTAACTCATTTTTTTGTCTTGATTCATTGTAGAGTAATGTAACCATTATTTTATTTTATATTGTTTTTTGGCTTTGTATTTATGTTTAATTCGTACTATACATAGCCAAGGCATTATCTTTGTGTATATTTGTTTAATTTCAATTAAAGTTTCATTGCTCATACTATTTTTTTGAGTGTTTTTTCCTTTTTTACTTGACCACAGGATGCAACAGCTAAGCAGTCAACTTTATTTTCTCCTTTTTTTTTTTTACTAATGTGATTGGCATTGACACCAGCCATTGGGGGGACTGCCTTACATCTACATTTTCCCATCACATTATATATATATATATATATATATATATATATATATATATATATATATATATATATATATATATATATATATATTCCTGAAACTGCCATAGGAAAACTCTGTGGCAGCAAGCAACCTATAATTTACATAGCAAATGCACCAACTTGGCCTTATGGATCAACTTCGTAACATAAACACACACAAAAACATATTTAATTTTCAATTTTCAAATTTGCTTTAATACCACCTTGCTGCGAGGCCTTAAAATGACATTTCTGCTGTGCGCCGAAAATAAATTCTTTTCAAGAAATTTTCTCTTCTTATATTGGTAAAATGTAGTATCTGATCAGGGGAAACTAAAAAAAAAAAATTGTATGTGACATACCTTAGCCGTGATGGAGCTGAGACGTTGAGCAAACAATGGGCGCTGTGCGATGAAGCGTGCGGGGTCACTCGACCCTGCCACCCATTGGCGCGGCTGTGGCCACGAATATAATTATTTTACATTTATTGTGATGTTTCTTATTTGTTTTTACTCTGATTTTTTTGCTGTAATATTATTGAAAATTGTGTAATTTATGGAATTTATATAGTTCAATGTGTGTGGAGCATCGCTATGATCACAATTTATGGGCTGATACATATGACTTGTATATTATATTAATCAACCAATCAACCAGTGAGTTTTTCTGTTATACACGATATACGCACGATGTATATACCTATATACATCTGTTTTCACCATAACGAAACACTAAGTAGGTATGGTGAGTCCAAACGTCACGAGTGGGCCGCCACACCCAGCCAACCCTCCCTCCCTCCCTCCTTCAACTTCTTACTCGCCAACATTCCTCCTCCCACAATACTATTTGTGGTTTTATTACACTATTTACACACGTTATATATAAGTATCTACATGTTTTATTCACCATAACTGTTCAACTAAGCTAGTATAGTGTCTAAACAGCATAGTGGCCACCATACACTGCATGGCAAGTCCTACACCAGCCAGCAAACAACAGCCTTACTCCCTCCCTCACCAATACATCCCTCACCAAAATGGCTCCTCCCAACATACTCCTTTCAAGGTTATTACACTATAAACACACTTTATATATAAGTATCTGCATGTTTTGTTCACCATAGCAAACCACTAAGCCGGTATGGCGAGTTCAGGTCTCCAAAGAATAACAGAGGTCGCCACACAGAGTCAGCAGACACCACCTCTCCTTCACTCCTCACCAAGATTCAACCTCCCACCATACAACGCATATCACTAATTCCCACCACAATGCTGCTATTATCAGAATCCTGGTCACTAAATGATGTAAATGAATATATTTCCAAAAGTTTATTTTGTAAAAGAACATGAGAAGTCCGTTGAAGATTCCTAAATGGACAGAACAACGGCAGTGTCCTGTGGCTGGCGCTGTGAACATCTTGAACAGCATTGTGTTTACTGATATCTGAACATTGTATAGTTTTTATCAGTCAGATGTAAAAAGGGGTGTATGGACAGATGAGTGTATGGACAGAGATGTGTAGTTAGGTTACATCAGCACAGTAACGAACTGTGGAGACGTGGGGAAGACTTCCTCAGGTACGGTAAAGGTCGGGAGGTCATTCGCAGCATAGGGTACAAAAATAATCCTCACAAATTCCTGGTTGTTGGAGCCAGCAATATTGTCAGCAAGAAATGTTAAAGCATATATATTGCTATGGTCAGTAGTAGTACCCGGCAACTGCTGTGGTGAAGGCTGGGTTAGTCATTGGCCGGAGTAAGGTTTTGGCGATGGCTGGGTCGGTGAGTGGCTGGGTCCCCATTGGCTGGGAGTTGGGTCCCCATTGGCTGGGCTGCTGCACGGTGGCTCCTCCTCCCGTAAACACCGGAAAAGTGGAGGGATGTATAGACAAAGGGGTGTATGGTAGATGATTTTGTATATATGTAGGTGATTTTGTCATTCAGGTAGGCTATTTTTGTGAAGATTGGTTTAAAAAGGTAGACCAGGTCTATTTCTTCTGGGATGAAGTAACGTTCTACTGGGTATATTTTTTCCCTTTTCATTATTTCGTATACCATCGACGTGAGGTCTGTTACCTAAAAAAAATCATCTTGGTTTGGGAAGAAAGAAAAATATGCAAAGATTTTAGCACCTGGGCCTCACCAGACTCGTCTGTTTCTCCATACCCCCCCCTGTAAGGAGTGTTCAGGGAGTTCGTCGCTGCTCGTAGGTGCACAGCGCTTCTGTTGTGGCCGTGAGCCAAATATCTTCTTTTGTAGCTGGGAACGAGTCTGGTAGTGACTCAGTCAAAGATTCCGGGAGGAGTTCTAAGGTTGTTGGAGAGAGAAAAGTTGTCTTCATAACTTTTGATGGTTGGTTTGGCGAGAGTTCGCGAGTTCGTTTGGTCCTACTTTCGTCTGTTTCCATGTTACCTTGTTGTGAGGCTTCTACACTCATAGCTCACCACCTGTACATGGAAAACAAAAGGAACACACATGAAAAAAAGTAATATGAAAATGTTTTTCGGTCAAGAAAATACAGGTGTAATTTTAGTTTTTTCTTTTTTGACTTATTTTTCATGTAGAAGTGGAGGAAGTCGAAACAGTGTTTCCCCCAAGAGAGGAACCTAGATCAGGCTTTCAATCCAAAAGGACCCCAGTCCAATCTATTATCACTTTCTAAGCCAAAATACTGCATCGAGCCAGGATTTCAACCCTACAAGCTTCCACCCTTGTTGGAGGTGATGTCGGGAAAATGCTTATTGGGGACAATCGATTGTTTCGTCGGACCTTAGTCCAGAGCTCTTCAGCCCTAAGCAATGGTGTATTTTGTTTTCTCAATGGTAAATGGAAGATCGTTCACATATATGAGAAACGGGTTTGGAACAAGAACTAAAACTTTTGGAACTCCATAAGTAACATATCAGCAATCTGAGACCTAAAGTTCAAGTATTCCTATACTAATGGAGTACCTACCCTGTTATTTCTGTCTTCATCTCCATCTTATGCACTAGTCTCCTACGGGGTATTGTGTCAAAGGCTTTCTAGCAATACAAAAACATGCCGTCTGCTCACCATTCTCTTCAATTGAATTGGCGATGCCCATAGAGCTGGAGAGCAGGGGACTGAAAAATGGGGCATAGATGCAGAAAACTTCAGCAAGAAATGGAAGACGAGACTGAGGAGAGAAGGATAGATTGGTGGCCCATCCACCGTGGTTTAGAGCTTGTATGGACTGAGTGGTGAGTGTTCGGCTGAGTGGTGAGTTTTAGGCATGGGCAGTATCAGCACAGGGGCTGCGCTCTCGAGCAGCTGGCTAGATGTGAGAGTTGAGAAGTGTGTCACCAATCCGGTTCTTTATTCTCCTGACCTCTGTCTTCTGCCTTGGTTGTTCTTGGCTAGGACATCGGTCTTATTGGTCTTGTTCTTCTTGCTGGTGGCGGACTTGCATTTTGTCGACACAGCAGCATTGTCGTTCAGTATGAAAGGAGAGCTGTCGAGATGGAAGTCCTTAGTACTGGATTTCAGCTTCGATACAGGAGACGTTGTTCCCACAGAAACATCCTCATTCGACAATGAGTCTGAAGGGTCGAGAGCTGGTACAGTAGTCCGTGGATGCTTGGTAGATCAGATCGGTCTGGCTTTGGTGGGTCGATGACTCCGTTTTCCAGAGTGTTTAAATTTTCTCCTGCATCTTGGCGGCGTATTTCGGATACTTAACATAGTAGTCAGGGTCAATAAGTTCAGGGTGGAGTTAGGTTACATCAGCACAGTAACGAACTGTGGAGACGTGGGGAAGACTTCCTCAGGTACGGTAAAGGTCGGGAGGTCATTCGCAGCATAGGGTACAAAAATAATCCTCACAAATTCCTGGTTGTTGGAGCCAGCAATATTGTCAGCAAGAAATGTTAAAGCATATATATTGCTATGGTCAGTAGTAGTACCCGGCAACTGCTGTGGTGAAGGCTGGGTTAGTCATTGGCCGGAGTAAGGTTGTGGCGATGGCTGGGTCGGTGAGTGGCTGGGTCCCCATTGTTGGAAATTTCCAACACTAAATACAACACTGTTGTATTATCATTAATTATTACTAAATCTACTAATCATTGTAGTAATTAAAATTAACCAAACGTAGAGTTCACATGTACTAATAATTACATCTGTACAATAAGGCTAGAATTCTTACGTCACCAGACGCCAGTATTGCGTCAGATTCCATTATAATAAACACAACTATATCCAGTGTGTCTGAGAATTGAATTTGATTCTCTATAAAATAACGGTGTTCTGTGTGATAATTAATTACAGATAAACTGATCCCCAACTAATGCCAAATAGAGCGTTTATAGTTATAACTGTTATCTGTTAATAAATTTAACGTCACGCGTGAATGCCCTGGAGAGACTTTAATTCATCTCCATTGCTCGTTTACCATCGTAAAACGGGCAAATAATAATATTTAACTCCTCTGAATAATAAACCCGTCCTTATCCGAGCATTTCAATCACAACTGCGAGAAATGATAATATTCGTAGTAAATAATTTGTGTATCAAACGCGGGACGCGAAGCGGGGCAGGGGAGACGCTAGTACACGAGGCGACGCGCTCGGAGAGAGACGCCATTACCCAAGCCACCAGGGTAGACGCCACCAAGAGCTCCAGATGAAAGTCGCCACTGTGAGGTGTGAAGAACCTTTGCAGACAATAACTTAGCTGGTGTCAGTGTCACTTTACACAACGTGTTGAATTGTCAAGAGATTTAATTTGACATTCAGCCAGGAACCTGTTAAATTTGGTTCCGTGTAGCCCAACGTGACCGGCCAGTGAAGCGCGTCAACATCTAGGCTAGGCTAGACACCACGTGTTCGTTACAACGACGCCTGAACCTAGGACGCGAACTTCGGCAAGCCTTAACTTACACAGTGCCCTATTAGCTAAGTACCTTTATTCCCATTTGATGCATCATCTAGGAGGGGGTTATAGCTGGGTAGCTTGCCGTTATGCAGAGCGACTATAAAAAACCACAGGTTATTATTTACCTTCATTATTTAATTTAATTTTCTTGAACATAGATGTCTAGCAGCTTTATCTATTGCTACTGAATATAATTTGATTTACAGCGTGTGTGAAGAATTCTCCGAGCTGTCATTTCCCGTGTTAATCATCTCCCAGTGTTCCATGATGAGTCCAGGAGATTCCGAGGATGAGTCGTAACCGACTTCTTGGAAATCGTCTTCAAGCTAAGACCCTTTCCGTATTCCTTAAATTCCATTATCTGTAGTATAATTCATGCAGAGCATTGTTTCTTTGGATTGACATGTGTTTATTATTATTATTAATTTCTCATGTTATAATCTATGTTCTTATTGGTGACAAATACAATGATTCTATAATTGGTCATAGGATTAGATTATTGCATAATGAACTGGTGCACGAACCACACTAGTTCCTGGACATATATGAAGTTCCAGTAATAACCCCCCAATGTAGGTGTTTGAGGCTTTGATTCAGTTAATTATACAGCCCATTAATTATATAAGTGATCATATTCTCTAGTATTTTATCCATAGTCACTGGTTCATCTAGGAATTTTCTAATGATCATATTTTCTTAGTTTCCCTCTTTACTATAAAAGCGGGTAATAGAATTCGTAATAGAATTTCATTGCATTAATATTTAAATAAATAGAGTCAAGCCCCAAATGTCCCACACCCATTGGCTGGGAGTTGGGTCCCCATTGGCTGGGCTGCTGCACGGTGGCTCCTCCTCCCGTAAACACCGGAAAAATGGCGGTTTGAACGTCGAAGGTTGATGGTGCATGGCGAGTTGTGAAGGCTTGTCTGGCGTCGATTATCGTCAGAATTTCATCCTGACGTTTGGGACATAGATGTGACATAGCCATATGGTCACCGCCGCACACAACACATCATTGAAATCAGGCGGTACACTGGTAATAATTGTGCACAGACACTGCACTTATAATCAATTACTCTGCAGGCACTTTCTGGTCTAATGAGAGTACTCGTAGCACTTGAAACGCTGACTTTCCTCGTAACAGCGTTCCTTATGCACACAAGCAGGTGGTATGGTGAGGCCAAAACACTGAAATCCATTGGTGGGGGCAAGGTCCACTTCAGCAGCTGTGGTGAGTCACTTTTAAGGTGGAGTGCAGGTCGTTGTCGCTAGATGGCTGAACCAGCCATCATTGTAGAGTTTTCCGAGGTGATGCTGGCCAGAATTTTTTCCACCTCGTGATCGGTGATCCACAAGCTGACTCTCCTGGCGAAGCTGGTCTTTGCAGCCTGATAGCGACGTGGCTGGGTGAGGAGTATGTCCGCGTCGTAAAGTGCGGACATGTTGATAGGTAAGACCAGTCGTTCCAGGTCGTCGTCAGGTAGAATAGTAGAGGACAACACCTTCAGCGTCCTTTTGGATGTCGTTATGTGTGGTGTTGGTTGTGATGTTAAATACCTGGAACAGTTTGCTCCAAGTGAACGAGTGGTTCCTCTGGAACCGAGCCTTCACCCTGTATACCATAGTACCGAGTGGCTAGTACCAATGAGAAGGGCTAAGCCGAGGCGATACAGCTGACCCTCCCTCAACAGGGTGTGGCCGACGAAAGTACGTTCCCTCACTATCTGGTTGGCTTAGGAGCTCTCTGAGGTGAGGAGCAACCAGAGACGTGTTTGGCTGTAACGGCTCCTGGCTGCAAACCCGTGACCGTAATGATCGTTTTTCCACCCTTTTCTTTCTTGTCTAATTTCTCTCACCTAGTCATGGAATTCTATTAAATCTGTTAGGCACATTTTGCCAACCCTGAACCCATGCTGGTGATATGTTATAAAGTTCCTTCTCTCAAGATGTCCTACTATGGTTTTCTTCCAATCTTCTCCAAAACCTTTCATGGTATGCAAGTTAAAGGTTGGCCTGTAGTTTAGTACATTCCGCATGTCTCCCTTCTTGCATATAAAGACTACAATAATTGTCTTCCAACTTTTCGGTATGTTCTGTTCTCAATGACCTGTTAAACACCATTTAAAGTGAAAAGCACTTTCTTCAGCTCCCTCTTTCAGAATCCACGGTGAACCTCGGGGTCTACAGCTTTTGTCACATAGTGTTCAATCAAATGCTTCCTTATCTCACCACTGGTATTCTCAATTTTCCTCAGTGGTGCCTGGTTTGATGCCCCCTTTCTAAGTTTAGAAACTTCTTCTTTCTTTATTGTGTTGACCTTCTGGAATCATTTGCAGCGGTCCTTGCAAACCTCCTTGCAATTCCCAGTGAACCTGTTCATCCCTAATCTCAGTTGTTATTGTCTGTTACTTCACTGATGTTTTCCTCCTGATGTATCTGTAAAACTGTTTGGATTAGCTTTGCTTTATTAGCTATGTATATATGTACATAGGGATGTATGGGTGTATGGAGAGAGGGGCGCAAATAGGGTGGGGGTATATGTAGGGAATATTGAATGGAGGGAGGTGTGTATAGAGGGAGAGGTGGGTGGTGTATTGGTGGGTGAAATGAGGCAAGAGTATATGGAGGGAGGGATGTATAGATAGAAGGGTGTGTGTGTTAGGAGAGGTGGGCGTAATGAGGAAGGGGTGGCCTCGGTACCTTGCCAGCAAAGTAGTACCATCTGAGCTGGAGATTGTTTAGAAATAACGTATATTGGAATAACAAATCTAAGTGAAGGAAAAATGGACCGAATCAAAAAAGCCTGCATGAGGAATATGGTAAATGAGGTCAATAAAGGGTTTGATTAGAAATGTTAAAGAATTGAGTAATGATGAGATGACGCAACAGGGACGGACGCCATCTTGACCTGATGCGAGGAGGAACGGTGACGACTGGTCATTACTTTCTTGAGGGATTTCTTCAGCAGTATCATGAGTCAAGTCACTTGATTGTATTAACAGGGTTGCAAGAATGGGATAGAGTACACAGACAGTCTACTGAACAGTTTATGAGAGAGAGTCCAGGTTTCCTAGTGAATATGTGTGACATCGGCTGACGGGCGGTGGCTGTGTTCACGGTTCCAGTTTTGGACTAAGCGCCATAGGGAGACCAGAGCCGGTTTGGGTGATTATTATTTAATGTTGTTACCTTCGGATTGACCTTGAGTTGTAAGGAGGAGATTTGTGCCATGTAATATATCGTGTGTCTTATTAATATAAATCTTTGTCATATGTGTACTCTGTTGTTTTCCATACTCCGTGAATTCCATTTGGCTCAAGAAAGAGCCTTAATCCCGTAGACAGTAAATTATACAGCCCACACCAACATGAAAGCTAGCTGCAAGTGTCTTGCCTTCAACTTGGACAGACAAAATGGCAGATATCTTCCTTTTATAGTTATAGATGCGTTAGGGAATCTTGGCCATTGTTATTTTTATACATAAATGTTCATTAAATAATTCTAAAAGTTTAACAGTTTTTAATAGATGATTTAAACTCACAAAGACTGATATGCTTTCTGTTATTTCCTTTAATTATCATACATTTTCTTACACTTTATTTCTTATTATTCCAATGTCTTCTTATATTGCTTCGATTATTGATTAAGGTATAAATACATTTCGTTATTTATTCAATTTTAATTGCTTAACAATTTATGAGTATATCTGACAACATAACCTACATAATAACCAACATATTGAAAAGTTTGGTTAATATTTGTCAAATTTTTATTCATTGAAGACATTCCCCAGAAATAATTTATCCCAGAAAATAAAACTGAAAACTAATGAACTGATTTAAATCTCTGACTTATTTTCTGACTTATAAATTTCAGGTTGCAAATGATTGTTCTTTTATGATCAAATTTCCAGGCAAGAGGTCTTGCCCGGATGGTGTTGAAGCGCATTACGCCCCGCCCACCGTTTGTGGGCATCGTACGCATTTTCCCCGTCACCAGCCCTGAAGTGGACTTGACGTTCACCGGGATAGCAGCATATATATCGATGTTCGAATCTTACTAGTAAGGTGTAATAGTTTTTTTCTTAATAAAATTGTATTATTTTGTTCCAAAAATAATCATATCTGATATTTTGTTATTATACATAGAAGCATCTATGTATGTTATTATACATAGAAGCATTTTGTTGATATAGAAGCATCAAGAAATATGGACCAATAGGCTTTCTACAAACACTTCTATTCAATATCCATTGTTTCGTGTTCTGTCTTGTGTTGATGAAATTAATACCCTATTAATACCCTTGTTCTGTCTTGTGTTGATGAAATTAATACCCTATTAATACCACATTTTGTTCTGTCTTGTGTTAATGCCACATCACCCCTTCCACCTCACTCAAATGTAGATATAAAATCGGAGATACGTAAGTTCTATTCAGTTGTGTATTTGTGAACTAAAGTCTTTGAAAATGTAATAAGTTTTACGAAACGCGCCCGTGTCGCGTCAGACTAGAAATAAAAATGAATTTTGGAGAATTGATTTTTGATTTACCTCCAACAGTGAAGCGTAATGTACGAAAGATTGAGAAAATTCGTGTTAGAATTATTAATCTTACTTTTTCGGTCATATTTAATAATATATGTCTACAGGAAAGACTGCTACCAAAATATACTAATATATATATATATATATATATATATATATATATATATATATATATATTGTGACGATAATCTCCTTCAAGAGATTGAGCCTGCTCTTCCCTCCACAATTACGTCGTTGAATTTATATAAAACTACTATGGAAGAAATGTCCAACAACGACAACAACACCAGCAAGGTTTGCCAGAGCGCAAAACGTTGCAGCCAGAGACACCTGTTCAGACTCAAACCGCCAAACTACCTGTTGATCGCTACCGGCTCCGCTGATTGGTCGCCGGTCTGGCTGCAACTGCACTCGCCCCCCCATACTACTTGATGTCTGGGGTCGCCACGACCTCAGACCTCAGAATGTTCAGTGCTTTCGTGGTTACCACTCCTCCCGGCTAGACGTTAGCGTGTACTGAGAGAGGTGGTAGCTTAAAGCCAATATTCCAGCACCTTCCCTTTATTTTGTGTTGCACTTCCTGTTATTTTATCTTAACGTAACTTTTCATTGTGTCATTTAATTATTCTTATTATTTTGATTGATTGATTTTATTATACAAATTTGTTTGTCCATTTTTTCATGTTTTGATTTATTTAACGTAATTAAAATTTCATTGTTAAAGTTTACTTGTGTTTTGTGTGTCTTCTCCTTACCTTACCACAGACGAAGTTCCAGTTTTTTCTATTTTTTTTTTATAACTATGTGACGAGGCCATACCCCTAGCCTTAAACAGCCGAACACCAACGCGTTACCGTCACAAGTTATATGTAGGCCTGTCCTAGGAGCTTCACTCAGGTACTGGTGCCAAGTGGTAATTTATGGTAAGCGTATTTAACTTTGTTAACGTAGCTTTACTATTTTTCATATTAAATTTCATTTTTTATAAGGTGCGGTGTATTGTGCATTACGAGAGTAACATATGGTGAAGGTGAGACAACTTTGGATTACGTGGTGACTGTAGGCCGCAGTCATACTCTTAATTGGTCATCTCTCCCTCCTTGTTATTACTCGTGTTTACCATCTATGTCCCTTGAATATTTCTCATTTTGACAGATCATCATATTGGTACCCTGGTACTGTGGTCTGCCCCGGGTCAAGAGTACCCAATCTTCTGCAATCTGACTGTAGGAGGACAAAGAGGGCCATAGTTCCTCTAGCTCGAACTTTAGTTGCTGAATTGGGACCTCAGCAGCAGTTCTCGTCACCAGTTGACACCTCGCACCCCTACACGTCAGTCAGAGATGATGATACATACAACGGTAGGGAATTAGCTTACTTTTCAGAGCACAAAAGTTCGCTAATTCTGTAAGTATCATATTAAATTCAGTAGGAAAAACTTGCTTTATGTCCTATAGAGACGTGGCAAGGTATGCCTACATCCGTGGACTACCAATTTTACTTTTGAGACAATTTACTGTTTCATTTGTTTTCGAAACTATTTCATTTGTTAGTAGGATTTTCTTGCCCTTATCCTCTTACATGAGTACCGGGTACAAGATTTCCTGCGCCCTTGATTTAATTTAATCATTTAACATCTTTTACTTAACTTTAATTGTTAAAGATCCCACAGGATAGGTACCAGTTGCCACGTTGTCCTGTTTCTGACATTCACTATTGAATATTCGTGTACCTTTATTTGCTAATTTCACCATGTTTCGTCTCCAAGCTTTCCGTACAAATCCAGCAGGTGAAATAGGGACTTTAAGTCGTGCCAAGAAGACTGAATTACAAACTCTTGCACATGAGTATCAACTAGAAGTTCCCTACCAAGCCAACAAAAATGACCTACACAACCTGTTGCTGGATTACTATTTAGAGCAAGGTAAGATAGACTCTGAAACTCATGAAACTTACTATATTTCAGAAAAAACTGATTTGGCAACGCTGAAACTCAAACTAGAGCTGGCCAAGATTGAACGTGAGCAGCAAAGAGAAGCAGCTGCCATACGAAGGGAAGAACAAGAACGAGAAATCACCCTCAGAGAACGCGAAGCTGCTTTGAGGAGAGAAGAACATGAACGTGGACTCGCCCTCCAGGAACGGGAGGTTGCACTACTCCAGGAACGTGAACGAGTACAGCTTGAAACACTCCAGGAGCGGGAACGCGTACAGCTTGAAACCAAACAACGCGAGTTGGAGATGCAACGCGAGCATGACAAGCAACAAGCGACTCTGGCTCTAGAGTGTCGTCAACGCGAAATCGCCTTGGAAACTTCACACTTCACTCAGCGCCAGCAAGCTACTGCCAATCTTCCCGTCAGTTTTAATATATCACATGCAAGTAAGTTAATGCCATCCTTTGTAGAAGCAGAAGTTGATGTGTTCTTTACCACCTTTGAAACCCTTGCTAATCAACTCAGTTGGCCTGTCGACCAATGGGCCACACTTCTCAGAGTCCATCTTACAGGTAGAGCTGCAGTCACACTCAGTACTTTGGCGTCTGAGAATGACTACCACACTCTGAAACAAGCAGTGTTGGACGCCTACCTCCTCTCTACTGAAAGTTATAGAAGGAAATTCCGTGACCACCTGAAGGCAAGTACCACTACCTTCCTCGAGTTTGCTAACACGAAACGGAGGTATTTCATGAAATGGCTGGAAGCAGCACATGTCTCTACTTTTACAGAACTCGTCAACCTGATGCTTGTTGAAGAATTCTTGAGACGTGTGCCACCTCCTGTCCGCCTCTACTTAGCAGATAAAGAAGAAACCGACTACCTGAAGTGTGCTAAGTCGGCTGACACTTACAGCCTCATCCACCGGCTGACACCTGAACCATCCTCCAGTAAGAAGTCGTGGTACAGTTACGAGAAGGTGAGCCCCGATCAAGCTGGTTCACAACTGTACTGCAAGTATTGTAGACTCTATGGACATACCATAGACAAGTGTGGTAAGTCTCAATACAAGGGAATCACTGACCAACAAAAACCCAAACCAACTCCTCCTAAGTCCGGTAAGCCTGTGATGAATGTTGGTGTTGATGTTAATGATCTTTCTCTTTTCAGTAACCACCTGTATACTGGAACTGTCTCTGCCAACGGTTCAAATCCGGAGGGACGTTTCAAATTGAAGATCTTGAGGGACACAGCGGCTCTACAATCGATCATCTTGAAGTCGGCTGTGCCCAACATCGTCTACACCGGAGAAACCGTCTTCATCACTGACCTCACTGCTACCACTCCATACCCTCTCGCCAGAGTCCACCTGGATTGTCCCTACGTGAACGGGGAAGTCCAAGTCGCCGTCAGGGAAAAGCCTTTTCCCATGCCTGGAGTGCAACTTCTCCTAGGCAACGACTTGGCAGAAGACCTGCAACCGACCAACCTGATCGTCATGGACAAACCCCAGGTGTGTAACTCTGTGCCAATAAACCCTATTCTTGAGTATGTTCCAGCAGAGGTTCAAGAGAGTGATGAAGTTTCTCCTCCGGTTCTCGTGACCACCCGTGCACAAGCCGCACGTCCACAGCCAGCTGACTCTACTGCTACCGCTGTCCCTCAAGACCCTCAGAAACTACCCCCGCATCTGACCAAGTTGGAGTTCCGTAAGTTGCAGAGGGAAGATCTTACTTTAACACCATTGTTTTTCCAGGCTGAGACTCAACCCGACAGTATTCCTGGGTTCTTCCTAGAGAACGACTTGCTCTACCGCAGATATAGACCCAGTAAACTGAAGGAGGAGGACGATTGGGCCAACATCGAACAACTTGTGATTCCCACCAGCCTGCGGTCCACTATTCTACACCTGGCCCACGGAGCATTCTCCCACTACGGCTTCAACAAGACTTACCATGGGATTCGTCAAGACTACTACTGGCCAGGTATGGTAAATAACGTCAAACAGTACGTAAAACAGTGTCATACATGTCAGATGGCAGGCAAACCGAACATCTCCATTCCCAGAGCACCACTGATTCCCATACAGGTGCCTGCGGAACCTTTCCACAGACTCATAATAGACTGTGTTGGTCCTTTACCTCGGACCAGTTCAGGTAACGCCTACATCCTAACCATCCTGTGTCCTACCACCAGATTTCCCATAGCAGTTCCAGTGAAGAACATCACGGCTGCTACGGTTATAAAACATCTATTGAAGATCTTCACTCAATACGGATTTCCCAGGGAGATTCAAAGTGACTGTGGTACCAACTTCACCAGTGATCTCTTCAAAAGGACACTGGAAGAGTTCAACATCAAACAGGTATTGTCCAGCCCCTATCATCCTGCTTCACAGGGTTCTCTTGAACGTAGTCATCAGACCATCAAAGGACTCTTGAAAAAGTTTTGTAGTGAAACCTCGAAGGATTGGGATAAGCAGATTGACCTTATAATGTGTATTTTCAGAAGTCTCCCCAATGAGTCCCTAGGAGTATCTCCTTATGAGATGCTCTACGGCCGTAAGTGCCGTACTCCCCTTAAGGCTTTCAAAGACTCTCTCAGAGATGCCACCTTCAGTGAGCATCAGAATGTGCCCCAGTTTCTTCAAAACCTTCAACACATTCTAGAGAGAGTCCACCGCTTTGCCCATGATAATCTATTGAAAGCCCAGGTGAGAATGAAGACTCATTACGACCAGACCAGCAAAGTAAGAAAATTCAAGCCGGGAGACTTCGTCCTTGCCTATTTCCCTATCCCAGGTTCACCTTTACAAAACAGGTTTTCAGGACCCTACTGCGTCAAAGAGTGCAGGAATAATAACAACTACGTAATAGAAACTCCAGAAAGGCGGCGGAAGACCCAGCTGTGCCACGTCAACCTCCTGAAGCAATATAATGGTACTCCTCCCACTGTCCTGACTAACTATTCTACTTTCACAGAACCCTACATCCACAGTGAGACCTTCCCGGCTTCTCCTCCCGAAAGCACTGACAAGGAGTCAGCGCTTTCTAATTCCGAAATCCTTAATGATCTTCCCAAATGCTTTCAGGATAATAATCGTGCTCCTTTGCCCTCTTCTAATTCCACTCTCACCTCGTCAGATAAGCCCTTCATCCTCCATGTCGACGCCAATGGTACCGACGTTGGTGGTGTCGTGATGCAGCAACGAGGCGAGAAGAGTACACCTGTCAGCGACTACTGCTACAAGGAACTACGGAACAATTGGCAAGGAGCTACTCTTCCTCATCCTGAAGCTTCAGCACTTCACTCCACACCTGAAAAGTGCTCAGTCCACCATCAATACGGACCACACCACCCTACATCTCCTGCAGCACGCCCACTTCCCATCTCAACGTCTTCTACTATGGGCTTGCTACCTGCAGAAATTCAACCTGGAGACACGCTATACCAAGAGTCTGACAACATCTTAGCCCATGATCTCTCCAGAGTTTATGAAGTAGAAGCGACTCTATCCATTACTCCACCACATAACGACGTACTTCTTCCAGAACCGCAGGCTTTGGGGGAGAGTTGTGACGATAATCTCCTTCAAGAGATTGAGCCTGCTCTTCCCTCCACAATTACGTCGTTGAAATTATATAAAACTACTATGGAAGAAATGTCCAACAACGACAACAACACCAGCAAGGTTTGCCAGAGCGCAAAACGTTGCAGCCAGAGACACCTGTTCAGACTCAAACCGCCAAACTACCTGTTGATCGCTACCGGCTCCGCTGATTGGTCGCCGGTCTGGCTGCAACTGCACTCGCCCCCCCATACTACTTGATGTCTGGGGTCGCCACGACCTCAGACCTCAGAATGTTCAGTGCTTTCGTGGTTACCACTCCTCCCGGCTAGACGTTAGCGTGTACTGAGAGAGGTGGTAGCTTAAAGCCAATATTCCAGCACCTTCCCTTTATTTTGTGTTGCACTTCTTGTTATTTTATCTTAACATAACTTTTCATTGTGTCATTTAATTATTCTTATTATTTTGATTGATTGATTGATTTTATTATAAGAATTTGTTTGTCCATTTTTTCATGTTTTGATTTATTTAACGTAATTAAAATTTCATTGTTAAAGTTTACTTGTGTTTTGTGTGTCTTCTCCTTACCTTACCACAGACGAAGTTCCAGTTTTTTCTATTTTTTTTTATAACTATGTGACGAGGCCATACCCCTAGCCTTAAACAGCCGAACACCAACGCGTTACCGTCACAATATATATATATATATATATATATATATATATATATATATATATATATATATATAGAAGGGAGTACCACCTCTAGCTGGAAGAAGGGGGACCCATAGCCCCGGAGGAAACCACGCATAACGCATTAGAGGGAATGTTTAGATCCCCTCCAATACAGTTTCTGTGTGCTTTTCTCCTGCCACCCCCTTCCTTTTTTATTTTTTGTGCTTTATTATGCATTTGATGGTTACAAGATATACATGGGTTGATACAAAAATTATAATGCAAAAAGGTGCTTAAAGGTTATGGATCTCTTGAAAAACACAACAATGGAAAGCATTGATGAATGTCACAGACGGGTTCGATCATTGTTGCAAGTCAAACACTTCTTCAAATTCCTCTGAAGTTATATATATATATATATATATATATATATATATATATATATATATATATATATATATATATATATATATATATATATATATATATATATAATATGTCTGCCTGAACCCTGGCCAAATAAGTGGCAGGTACACACTGTATCCACTACACCATGCTTCAAAGCCATAAGAGAGGTAGGAATTCTGGGTGTATTTAACCAACAGAACTCCATTCCTCTCCCAGGAAATGAGATAGTGAGGGATCTCTGGTGCTCCTTTAATCAAGCCATGTTATGTGGGAGAACGCAGTGTCATATGCCTAATGCACAGACTAGCCTAATAAGGCTCCAGGCAACTCCTCATTGCCTGGGAGAGGAATGGAGTTCTGTTGGTTAAATACCCCAGAATTCCTATTTCTTGTATGGCTTTGAAGCATGGTGTAGTGGATGCAGTGTGTTCCTGCCACTTTGTTGGCTAGGGTTCGAGTCCCCTGGTGGGTTGAGTGTCTATAAAGATATAAACTTTATAAGCTTGTGGTTATTAGGCAAAACTGTGTATATATAAATATATATATATATATATATATATATATATATATATATATATATATATATATTGAGATAGTTATAGAAATAGATAGAAATTAAGATTATATATATATATATATATATATATATATATATATAATCTTAATTTTAATATGAATAGGTAAACCATAGATAAACTGAACATCTTTTTTCGGATTCTTTACTTAAAAATGCATAACGTTTCGAATACTTCTTTCTCGTATTCATCATCAGATCTAAAAGAAAAAACAGAAATCACAATCAAATAACTAGTAAGCAAAGAACTCATACTGAATATAATTCCCTATCAAAAAAAGAAGAAAGGAAAAGATTAAAAAACAAAGCACTTAAACTTACTTAAAGTGATCAATACAAGTAAATCTTATTAACTATCACATAGATAAAAGCTAAATCAAAAATTACAAGAGGAATTTTATAACTACTAAGACGAACTGTACTATTAAACTTACACAAAGTGCAGGCGATAAGTCACAATAACGTGGCTAAAGTAAGTTGACCAGACCACACACTAGAAGTGTGGGGCCATTCTCAAGTCGATATATATATCAACTTGAGAATGGTCCAGGACGGAGCGAAACATCGTCGACCCTTCATCTTCTAGTGTGTGGTCTGGTCAACTTACACAAAATGATGAACTGGAGAGAAACTTGATAGTTAACATATGGATGCTAAACGCTATTACAAATATTAATATAATGACTTTACATCTACAAAAAAATTATATAAAATGCAAGCTAAATAGGCGACAATTATAAAATTCTAACCAAATCTTATAAAAACTCAATTATCAAACAAAACTAGATACTAAAAAATATATTATATATCCTAAATAAAAAGATTATAATAATGTACAATGTCAAAACTTGAAATAAGTAACAAAGGGCAAAGACATGGTAAACTAAATTATAATAAAATTAAAATGCCAGTATAAACTATAAATGAAATTACAGGGCCTACTGTGTACTATACAGTGTACAATTTGACAGCCGAAAGGTTGCTATTTAACAGAGATCGCAGCTCCCTCATATATAAGGATTCCATTACTCTTAAATCTGACTGGCCATTCATACAAGTGTCCAGAATTTTAAAATCATATTCTAGCAGATAATGATTAAACTCATATCAATGGTTTCTAATCTACGAAAATGCTGGTTTAGATAATGGTAATCCAGTCCTAATAGATACTCCCCAGTGCTCAATTATCCTAATCTTAAAGTTCCGAATGGAACTTCCGATGTATCGAGCATTACAGCTGGAACAATTATACATATATACGACACTAGAGTACAGGGTGGTAGGCACTTTATCTTTAAATTTAAAATAAGTGTCTATGGTATTTGTGTTGACAAAAATAAATCTAAAGTCTACTTGAGGATAACAGTGCTGTAAAAGTTTCCTCAATCGACTCCTTACAGAAAAACTAATAGTGCCATAAAATGGTAATTTAATATATTTAATATCCCTTTCTACTGTAGTAATCCTACAGGAAGGGTGAAACTTCTTATTTAAAAAATTTCATATAAAGGGATAAACCATATGCAAAGGATAACCATTATTTGAAAAAAAATCAAAAGAAAATTAATTTATTGATCAAAGTTATTCCAATTTGAACACAAAACGAAGACCCTATTCAGTAGAGTATTAATTGCATTTTTCTTAAAAATATCAGGAACAAAAGAATTAAAATTTAAACCTAAACCAGTAAAAGTTGGTTTTCTAAAAACATTAGTGTTGAACCCATTAAGGTTATTCACTTTGACATCAAGAAACGACAATGAATTATTCTCTTCACACTCTGCAGTAAAACGTGTATGTTGTGCATTATGATACTCTCTAAATTTCTCAATGTGACATTTGTCCTTAAATAACAAAAATGTGTCATCAGTATATATCCTGTACAAGACTGGTTTAAAGTCCATAGGACATTTATCAAGTAAATTTTTCTCATGAAAACTCAAAAAAGCATTAGCAAGTGCAGGACCTGAGGGAGAACCAATTGCTACTCCATCAATTTGTTTATAATATTTATTATTAAACATAAAGACAGAGTCTTTAACCGCTAATTCTAACAACCGTCTGAATATTTTACTACAAAATCCAGACACTAAATTAGTGTCAGCAAATAACTGATTTATACAAATATCAATGGTTTCCAAGAAAGGAATATTAGTAAAGCACAGTAAAGGGGGATTCAACATCGAAACTGGCCATTATAGTTGGGAACTCAAAATTTAAAGAGGAAAGTTCCTTTACAAAATCCTGAGAATTTCTCACAGTAAATTCATTATGCGTTAATGGTTCTAAAAGTGGAACCAGAAACTTTGCCAGTTTTTAATTAAAAGTACCAATCGCAATCCTTATATATAGGGGAGCTGCGGCCTCTGTTAAATAGCAACCTTTCGGCTGTTCAGTTGTACACAGTAGGCCCTGTAATTTCATTTATAGTTTATACTGGCATTTTAATTTTATTATAATTTAGTTTAGTTTACCATGTCTTTGCCCTTTCTTACTTATTTCAAGTTTTGACATTGTACATTATATTAATCTTTTTATTTAGGATATATAATACATTTTTTAATATTTAGTTTTGTTTGATATTTGAGTTTTATAAGAGTTTGGTTAATATTTTATTATTAATGTCGCCTATTTTGCTTGCATTTTATATATATTTTTGGTAGATGTGAAGTCGGTATATATTAATATTTGTAATAGCGTTTAGTATCCACGTGTTTACTATCACGTTTCACTCCAGTTGATCACTTCGCGTAAGTTTAGTAGTATGGTTTGTTTTAGTAGTTATAAAATTGCTCTTGTAATTTTATTAATTTTTGATTTAGCTTTTATCTATGTGATAGTTAATAAGTTTTACTTGTATTGATCACTTTAAGTAAGCTTAAGTGCTTTGTTTTTTAATCTTTAACTTTCTTCTTTTTTGATAGGGAATTATATTCAGTATGAGTTCTTTGTTTACTAGTTATTTGATTGTGATTTCTTTTTTTTTCTTTTAGATCTGATGATGAATACGAGAAGTATTCGAAACGTTATGCATTTTAAAGTAAAGAATCTGAAACAAGATGTTCAGTGTATCTATGGTTTTCTATTCATCTCTCTCTGCAGTTTATATATATATATATATATATATATATATATATATATATATATATATATATATATATATATATATATATATATATATATATATATATATATGTCGTACCTAGTAGCCAGAACGCACTTCTCAGCCTACTATGCAAGGCCCAATTTGCCTAATAAGCCAAGTTTTCCTGAAGTAATATATTTTCTCTAATTTTTTTCTTATGAAATGATAAAGCTGCCCATTTCCATATGTATGAGGTCAATTTTATTTTATTGGAGTTAAAATTAACGTAGATATATGACCGAACCTAACCAACCCTACCTAACCTATCTCTATAGGATAGGTTGGGTTAGGTAGCCGAAAAAGTTAGGTTAGGTTGGGTAGGTTAGGTAGTCGAAAAATAATTAATTCATGAAGACTTGGCTTGTTAGGAAATCGGGCCGTGCATAGTAGGCTGAGAATTGCGTTCTGGCTACTAGGTACGACATATATATATATATATATATATATATATATATATATATATATATATATATATATATATATATATATATATATATATATATATATATATATATATATGTGTGTGTAAATCACGAAAAATAAACTCGTGATTAAAAATGTGACAGTGTCAGACCACGGAGGAAAATTGAAACAGGAATTTCCTTAAGTACTTACGTATATTAATACATCTTCAGAAGGAGTGGTTTTACAGGTCGAGTACTGGACATAAATAGGCAGGAGAGAATGGTGGAGTGAGGTGAGGTGCAATAAGTGGACACAAATATGAGCCGCACAAAAACTGCAGAGGGCCTATTGGCCCATCCGATGCAGCTCCCATACATAACCACACACAGGCCCACACAAAGATAAACATAGCATAAGATAGTAAATATTTACAATGAATTAGTGAGACAAATGTGTTCCAATGATCCTACTCAAATCGCCCTTTAATCGATCTATTAAAAATGGATCTAAGTTATATAAACCACTGTTAATGTTCAAATTACTTTCTTTTGTGATCTGTAGCAAAGCAGATTCAATTATGTTTCTGTTATAGGTGCTTGTACAATTCGTTATGGAAGAAGCCATCTCCCAAACAATTTGGTGAGCATCTTCTGAGAAATGAACGAACAAAGCATTAGACAATTGGCCTCGTCTTGCAGAGTATTTATGTTGCGAAATTCTACATTTCAAATCTTTAGATGTTTGCCCAACATAGAACTTAAGAACATAAGAACATAAGAACAAAGGTAACTGCAGAAGGCCTATTGGCCCATACGAGGCAGCTCCTATTCTATAACCACCCAATCCCACTCATATACTTAAGAACATAAGAACATAAGAACAAAGGTAACTGCAGAAGGCCTATTGGCCCATTCGAGGCAGCTCCTATTCTATAACCACCCAATCCCACTCATATACTTGTCCAATCCGCGCTTGAAACAATCGAGGGACCCCGCCTCCACCACGTTACGCGGCAATTGGTTCCACAAATCAACAACCCTGTTACTGAACCAGTATTTACCCAAGTCTTTCCTAAATCTAAACTTATCCAATTTATACCCATTGTTTCGTGTTCTGTCCTGTGTTGATACTTTTAATACCCTATTAATATCCCCCTTGTTATGTCCATTCACCCACTTGTAAACCTCTATCATGTCGCCCCTAACTCTTCGCCTTTCCAGTGAATGCAACTTAAGCTTTGTTAATCTTTCTTCATATGAAAGATTTCTAATTTGGGGAATTAACTTAGTCATCCTACGCTGGACACGTTCAAGTGAATTTATATCCATTCGATAATATGGCGACCAAAACTGAACTGCATAATCTAAATGGGGCCTAACTAGAGCAAGATATAGCTTGAGAACCACACCAGGTGTCTTGTTACTAACGCTGCGATTAATAAATCCAAGTGTCCGATTTGCCTTATTACGAACATTAAATAATAATACTTGTCCAACCCGTGCTTGAAACAATCGAGGGACCCCACCTCCACAATGTTACGCGGCAATTGGTTCCACAAATCAACAACCCTGTTACTGAACCAGTATTTACCCAAGTCTTTCCTAAATCTAAACTTATCCAATTTATATCCATTGTTTCGTGTTCTGTCCTGTGTTGATACTTTTAATACCCTATTAATATCCCCCCGGTTATGTCCATTCATCCACTTGTAAACCTCTATCATGTCACCCCTAACTCTTCGCCTTTCCAGTGAATGCAACTTAAGCTTTGTTAATCTTTCTTCATATGAAAGATTTCTAATTTGGGGAATTAACTTAGTCATCCTACGCTGGACACGTTCAAGTGAATTTATATCCATTCTATAATATGGCGACCAAAACTGAACTGCATAATCTAAATGGGGCCTAACTAGAGCAAGATATAGCTTGAGAACCACACCAGGTGTCTTGTTACTAACGCTGCGATTAATAAATCCAAGTGTCCGATTTGCCTTATTACGAACATTTATGCATTGATCCTTTTGTTTTAAATTCTTACTAATCATAACTCCCAGATCCCTTTCACAATCCGACTTCGCAATCACAACACCATCTAGCTCGTATCTTGTAACTCTATCATCATTACCTAACCTCAGAACTTTACATTTATCAGCATTAAACTGCATCTGCCAATCCTTTGACCATTTCAAAACCTTATCTAGATCAACTTGAAGTGATAGTGAGTCCTCCTCCGAATTAATTTCCCTACCGATTTTCGTATCATCGGCAAATTTGCAAATGTTGCTACTCAAACCTGAATCTAAATCATTTATATATATTATAAACAACAGAGGTCCCAGGACAGAGCCTTGAGGCACTCCACTTACAACATTTTCCCACTCTGACTTGATTCCATTTATACTAACTCTCTGTTTCCTTTGGTATAGCCATGCCCTAATCCAGCTTAATATAGCACCCCCAATACCATGAGACTCTATTTTTTTAATCAGTCTTTCATGTGGCACTGTATCAAAAGCTTTGCTAAAGTCAAGGTATACAACATCGCAATCCTTACCACTATCAACTGCCTCAACAATGCTAGAATAAAAAGATAACAAATTTGTTAAACATGAACGGCCATTTATAAAACCATGTTGCGACTCAATTATTAATTTATGTTTTTCAAGATGAAGACGAATTTTATTTGCTATTATAGATTCGAGTAACTTTCCCACAATAGACGTTAGGCTAATTGGTCGATAGTTAGACGCAAGTGATCTATCTCCTTTCTTAAAAACTGGTATCACATTAGCAACTTTCCAAAACTCTGGCACTCTGCCTGACTCTATTGATTTATTAAATATGGTTGACAGTGGGTCACAAAGCTCCTCTTTGCATTCTTTAAGCACCCTAGCAAACACTTCATCCGGCCCTGGGGATTTGTTTGGTTTGAGTTTTACTATTTGTTCAAGAACATCCTCCCTGGTAACTGCTAAACTCGTCAACCTGTCCTCGTCCCCACCCACATAGACTTGTTCGGCTGAAGGGATATTGTTAAGTTCCTCTTTAGTAAATACAGATACAAAATATTTATTAAAAATACTACTCATCTCTTCATCACTAACTGTTATTTGACCTGTCTCAGTTTTTAATGGACCTATCCTTTCCCTAGTCTTAGTACGATATAACTGAAAAAACCCTTTAGGATTTGTCTTTGCTTGCCCTGCTATGCGAACTTCATAGTTTCTTTTTGCTTTCCTTATCTCTTTTTTAACATTTCTAACCAGTTGTACAAATTCCTGTTCTAAAGTGACCTCCCCATTTTTAATCCTTTTGTACCAAGCTCTCTTTTTACCTATAAGGTTCTTCAAATTCTTTGTTATCCACTTTGGGTCATTAGTATACGATCTATTCAATTTGTATGGTATACTACGTTCCTGTGCTTTGTTTAGAATATTCTTAAATAAGTTATATATTGAATCCACATCGAAATCCCCATTTAAGTCACCTATCGCTGGGTTCATGTCTCGCTCCAAGACCGGCCCACACCCCATACCCAAGCCTTTCCAATCAATTTGACCCAAAAAATTTCTTAGGCTATTAAAATCAGCTTTTCGAAAATCTGGCACTTTAACAGAATTTTCTCCTACTGGTCTATTCCATTCTATGCTAAATCTGATTTCTTTGTGATCACTGCTCCCTAGCTCACTCCCTATTTCGATGAAAACTTATTACAGTTTTTACAAGGTATTTTATAAATGACACAATTATCACTACGAGAGCTGTTCCTAACTAATAGCTTACCAACAGTATTTTCATAACTAAACAATACATGTATATCAAAAAGTTTCAAGGCCTTGCCAATATTCTCAAACCCAGAGAAATATGGTAAACATAACATTCTTTGGGCGAATTTTTTCTCTGCATATATTATTATAATATGTACGACATGCTTTGCTACGGCAAACTTTCAATTCAGTGGGTAACAAAGCTTGAGACCAATCGAATCAATATTCTTAAACTCTTCATCTAAGAATTCTGGACTCACAACTCGAAGAGCTCTTAGATACATTGAAAAAAAAAATCACGTTGTATCTATGCCCTGAAAAATAATGAACATAAGATAAATTATTCGTAGGTTTTCTGCAGACACTAAAGTTTAGTGAAAAGTCTTGCCTATGAATAAGTATATCTAGGAATGGCAAACATTTATCAATTTCAGTCTCCATAGTTAATTTTATAGAGGTAACTTGATCAAGTCAAGTGCTTAGATGCTTAGATGCTTATAAAAATAAGTCATATAACAAATAATTTAAAGTTATAGTGCTATATATTTTTACTGTGTGGTTTACCATTCTAGCAACTAACTAAAATGGTAGTTACTGTGTGGGAATGTTTGTTAAAGTGTTCAAATGTAATTATAGTTTGGGTATACGTGTCAGAGTGTGGGAATGTTTGTTATAGTATGGGAATGTTATTTACAATGTGGTTATGCCTGTTATATTGTGGAAATTCTTGTTAGTGTGGCAGTGGTAGTTACAGTGTGGGAATGTTTTTTTTTATAGTGCAGGAAGGGTATGTACAGTGGGGGGGAAAGCTTGTTATATTGTGAGAATGTTTGTTATGGTGTGGAAATGCTTTTTTATAGTGTGGTAATGCTTGTTATAGTGCGCGAATGTTTGTTATGGCATTTGGAATGTGTTTCATAGTGAGCGATTGTTGGGTAAAGTTTGCAAATGCTTCTTGAAGTGTGGGAATACTTGTTATAGTGTGGAATATTTGTTATAGTGTAGGAATGGTAGTTACAGTGTGAGAATGTTTGTTAAATTGTGGGAATGTTTGATATAGTGTAGGAATATTATTTTCAGTGGGTATGCCTGTTATATTGTCGAAATGCTTGTTGGAGTATGGGAATGGTAGTTACAGTGGGGGAAAGTTTGTTATAGTGTGGGATGGATACTTCCAGTTTGGGAAAGCTTGTTATAGTGTGCAAATGTTTGTTACCGTGTGGAAATTTTTGTTACAGTGTGGGAATTGTTGTTAGTGTGGGAATGCTTGCTATTGTGTTGGAATTGAAGTCATAGTGTGAGAATGTTTGTTATATAGTTGGAACGGTAATTACAGTGTTGGATTGCTTGATATTGTGTCGGAATACATACATATGGGAATGTATGTTATAGTGTTTGAATGCTTGTTATAGTGCAGCAGTGTTATTATAATGAGAAAATATTTATTATAAAGTGGAAATGCTTGTTATAGTGTAGGATTGCTCGATATAGAGGGAATGTTTGTTATAGTGTTGGTATGTTTGTTATATTGCTAGAAAGTTTGTAATATTGTGGGAATGCTTGTTGTAGTGAGGGAAAATTTGTTAAAGTGTCGGAATGTTTGTTACTGTGTGGAAATGCTTGTTACACTGTGAAGGGTGTTTGTTATAGTGGGAATAATTGTTATAGTTGGGGAATGCTTGTTTTTGTGTGGGAATTTTTGTTATAGTTTGGAAATGCTTGTAATAGGATGGGAATGTATGTTATTGATTGGGAATGATGGTTACAGTGTGGGAATGCTTGTTATACTGTGGAAATGTTTGTTATTGTGTGGGAATGGTAACTATAGTGTAATAATGTCTGTTGTAGCGTGTTAATGTTTGTTATAGAGATGAATGTTTGTTATCATGTGATAAATGTTTGTTATAGTGTGTTGAATGTTTGTTATAGTGTGGGAATTGTGGGGAAATCTACTAGGGATTGATTTGATTTTTATTTCAAGAGTATTGTATAATTTATTGTCACCTGTAAACTTCCCTTCACACATTTAAGAGGGGGGTTTCATATTTTAATCTTACTGTAATTAAACTGTAGATATTATTGCTAAGGTGTTACAGATCACACAACTATATAACGAACACTTAAAATGGCCTCAGCTGGTTTGTAGTGTTGACTGGTCATCTAGCACCAGATACGGTCCATCACATGTAGTCTGTCCTGGACCTGTATTAATGGCGGCTGTTGGTCCTTGCTATGTCCAGCTCAACTAAACTATCATGTGGTCACATTCACCTGGGGATACGATACACCGTAATATCTGTTGACTACAAATAAGAACAGGTGTTACACATGAACCTAAATTGTTAAAATAATGAGGATTATCCTTGTTATCATGCTTTGTAATGATTAACCATAGACTCAATGAAATAATTGGCCAATATAACCATGGCTGGTGCACGTAGCACGAGCTAACAGCCCTGCTGTTTAGCTTTTGATCACAGCATCGCCTAAAATTGTCAAAATATATATATATCTGTTATTTTCGGCGATGATAGTATTACAAAAGACCCCTGACTGATAAAAATGTCTAGAATTCTGAAACTAGCAAAATTGTGGTGATAATTAACGATGTGAGTAGTATGGTGGGAGATTTAATTTTGGTGAGGGAGGGAGGTAGTATTGTCTGGTGACTCGGCGACCTGTTATTGTCTTGACTCACCATACAAGCTTAGTCGTTCGTTATGGTGAACACAAATGTAGATACTTATATATAACGTGCGCATAAAGTGTAATATCAGTTAAAGGAGTATGTTGGGAGGAACCATTTTGGTGAAGGGAGGTGGCATCGTCTTCTAGCTGTTGTCCCTTGTCATGCAGTTTTTGTGGCCTCTATGTTGTATGGCCACCATACCAGTTTAGTTATAGAGTTATGGTGAACAAAACATACAGATACATACATATAATGTGGGTCTATAGTGTAAGAACAGTACAAACACTATGGTGGTAAGAGGAATGATGGTGTGGGGGAGAGGGAACGTCACCTGTGTGGCGACCTCTGTTATTGTCCGATCTCACCATACCAACCTATTGGTTCGTTATGATGAACACATATGTAGACAGTTATATACAACTTGTGTATATAGTGAATAACAGCAAAACCAAAGCTTTACTGATCGTAAAATATAATATACATGTCAAATATATGAGCCTCATAATTTTGAGCCTAGTGAGGTTCCACACACATTGAACAATGTAAATTCCACAAATTACACACTTTTGAATAATATTACAGTCAAAAAAACTGAGAAGAAACGAATGAGGAACATCACGAGAATTGTGAAAATCTATATAAGCAGTCTCGGTGGTGTAGTGGTAAGACACTCGCCTGGCGTTCCGCGAGCGCTATGTCATGGGTTCGTATCCTGGCCGGGGAGGATTTACTGGGCGCAATTCCTTAACTGTAGCCTCTGTTTAACGCAACAGTAAAATGTGTACTTGGATGAAAAAACGATTCTTCGCGGCGGGGATCGTATTTCAGGGACCTGCCCGAAACGCTACGCGTACTAGTGGCTGTACAAGAATGTAACAACTCTTGTATATATCTAAAAAAAAAAGTATATATTCGCAGCAACTGCCGCCCCACAGGGTGACGGGGGTCGAGTGATCCCGAGTGCTCCATCGCTCAGCGCCAATCATTTGCTCAACTTCTCAGCTCCATCACGGCTAAAGTATGTCACATACAACATATTTTTTTAGTTTCCGGTGTTCAGAGACTGCAATTTAACAATATTTGAGGAGAAAATAATTTTTGGCAAAATATTAATTTTCGGTGCACCATGGGTGTGTCATATGATAAGGCCGCTTAGGATGATGGTTAAGTTGTGTAGAGTTAGCAGCAAATATCAACTAATTTGAATTGCACTGCATTCATTGAGTAAATTTCTGTGGTCACTGTGGGAGGCCCTTTTGTGAACTCTAAGTTCATCACAACGAAACTTAAGGCTGCCTCTATATAAATTGTCTGCCTTCTTTCTCCTCATTGCTCTCCCGAGTTTGCTTACATTCGAGATTCGGGAGGAAGAATGGTTTCGAGGTCAAATCTAACTATTTACTATATATTGAATTTAGTAGATTCATTTTATTGTGTAACCAGCCCTAGGACAGGTGTATTTTTTATTAAATTTATCAGCAACAAGTCGAGAACGATGGTACCTGACTTTGGGTACGTAACCCCGTTTTGTGTAACTTTACTATGACTAAGGTAAATTTACTACATCTTATTGGCAGTTACATTCGAGTTTATATATTTGATGTGGAAATTTTCCACAATAATGCTTGTTATAGTGCGGAAATGTTTGTAATAGTGTGGAAAGGCTTGTTGCAGTGTGGAAATGGTAGTTACATTGTGAGAATGCTGTTATAGTTTAGAAATGTTTGTTATATTGCGGGAATGTATGTTATAGTGTGGGAATGCTTATTATAGTGTGGCAATGTTGTTATAGTGAGGGAATATTTGTTATAGTTTGGGAATGCTGTTATAGTGTAGGAATGTTTGTTATAGTCTAGGCATGGTTGTTATATTGGAAATGCTTGTTATATTGATGTAAAATTTGAAATAGTGTGGTAATGCTGGTTATAGTGTGGGAATTGTAGTTACAGAGTGGGAATGTTTAGTATAGTGTGGGAATTGTAGTTACAGTGTAGGAATGCTTGCTATAGTGTAGGGAAGTTTGTTATAGAGTAGGAATATTATTTGTACTTTGGGTATGTTCGTTATAGTGTAAAAATGATAGTTATAGTGCGAACATGCTTGTTAAAGTGTAAGGGGGGGTTCCTTGTTATAACATGGATTGCTTGATATAGTGTGGGAATGGTACTTATAGCGTGGGAATTATTGTTATAGTGTACTTATGTTTGTTATAGTGCGGTAATATTGTTATAGTGAGGGACTGTTTGTTATAGCGTGGGAATGCTTGTTATAGTGTAGGAATGCTTGGTATATTGTGGCAATGTTCAGAATAGTGTTGGAATGCTTGTTGCAGTGTGGGAATGATTGTTATAGTGTGGGAATGATAGTTACAGTGTGGGAATGATTGTTATAGTGTGGGAATGATAGTTACAGTGTGGGAATGATTGTTATAGTGTGGGAATGATTGTTATAGTGTAGGAATGCTTGGTATATTGTGGCAATGTTCAGAATAGTGTTGGAATGCTTGTTGCAGTGTGGGAATGATTGTTATAGTGTGGGAATGATAGTTACAGTGTGGGAATGAGTGTTATAGTGTCGGAATATAGCATGGGAATGATTGTTATAGTGCGGGAAATCTTTTTACAGTATGGGAATGTTTGGTCCAGTGTTGGATTGCGTTGTACAGTGAGGGGACCCATAGTTTAGTGTAGAATGCTTAGCACTGTGGGAATGCTAAGTACAGGGATTATTTCAGTGTGTTAATCCTTAGTACAGTGTAAGAATGGTCGTTATAGTGGAGATGCTTGGTACAATGTGGGAATGTTTAATACAGTGGGGGATGCTTATTGCAGTGTGGAAATGGTTAATACAGCTTGAAAATGCTTAGTTCAATGTAGGAAGGCTTTGTAACATGTGAAAATGCTTAGTTCAGTGTGGAGATGTTTAGTACAGTGTTGGAATGCATAGTACAGTGTGGGAGTGTAAGTACTGTGTGGGAATTTATAGCAAAGTGTGGAGATGCTTTATATAGTGTAAGAATGCTGGTTAGAGTGTGGGAATGCTTATTGCAGTGTGTGTCAATATTTAGTACAGTGTGTGAAAACTTAGTATAGTGTGGGGAATGCTTAGTACAGTGTGGGAATACTTTATTACAGTGTGAAAATGATTAGTACAGTGTGGAAAGGTTTATTACAATGTGTGAGGATGCTTATTGCATTGTGGAAATGCTTAATACAGTTTGTAAATGCTTAGTACAGTGAAGGAAGGCTTTGCACGGTATAGGTATGCTTAGTACAGTGTCGTCACTCTTAGTACAGTGCGAAAGCGGTTATTAGTGTTGGTATTATTAGTACAGTGTGTGGGAAAGCTTATTACAGTTTGGAAATGCTTATTACACTGACGGAATGCTAAGTAAAGTGTGGGAATGCTTAGTACATTGTGGGAATGCTTAGTACATTGTGGGAATGCTTAGTAAATTGTGGGAATGCTTAGTACAGTGTTGGAATGTTTAGTACATTGTGGGAATATTTAGTACAGTGGGAATGCTTTCTACATTGTAAGGATGCATAGTACAATCTGGGAATGCTTAGTACACAGTGGGAATGGTTAGTACAGAATGGAAATGCTTAATTGAGTTTGGAAATGCTCGTTAAAGTGATGGAATGTTTATTACCGGGTTTGAATGCCTAATACGGTGTGGGAATGTTTATTAGTCTGTGGATATGCTTAGTAAAGTATGGGAATGCTTAATGCAGTGTTGGAACGCTTATTATTGTGTGGGAATGCCGATTACAGTGAGGGAACGGTCGTTACAGTGAGGGAACGGTCGTTACAGTGTGGGTATGTTTATTCCAGTGTGGCAATGCTCAGTACAGTATTGGAATGTTTAAAACAGTGTGGGAATGCTTAGTACAGTGAGGAAATGATCAGTACAGTGTAGGAATGCTTCGTACAGTGTGAGAATGCTTAGTGCAGTATGAGCAAGTTTAATACAGTGTGGGCATGCTTAGTACAGTGTAGGAATTGCATATTTTATTATGGGGAATACTTATTACAATGTAGTGAATAGTCATTACAGGGGGAATACTTATTACAATGTGGGATGCTTAAAACAGTGTGAGGATGCTTAATACAGTGTGGGAATCCTTAGTACAGTGTGGGAATGCTTAGTAAAGTGTGAGAATGATTTGTACACTTTGGAAATGCTTAGTACAGTGTGAGAATGCTTTATACAGTGTGGGAATGCTTTGTTCAGCGCGGGAATTCACAGTACAGTGCTTGTTACGATGCAAAAACCTTATTACAATGTAGGAACGCTCAACAGCATTGGAATGCTTGCTACCATGTAGGAACGTTTGATAAGAATGAAAATTCTTTGTGCAGTGTAGGAAGTCTTTTAATATGTGAACTTTTCTATCAGAGTGGGAACACTTGTTACCACCTGAGAACGCTTCGTATAAAGTGATAATACTTATTACATCCTGAGAATGCTTCTTATTTATTTTTATTTATTTATTTATTTATTTGTATATATACAAGAAGATACATTGAGATTGTGAGGATACATAGCATAGTAATAACATTCTTGTAAAGCCACTAGTACGCGCAGCGTTTCAGGCAGGTCCTTAATCTAAGAAACTTATAAGTAGGCAAATACTTGCAAAATTTATAAAAATGATAACAGTTACATAGCATAAAAAAATAAAAGATGAGAGAAAAATTGTAGGTATATTAAAGCACATAGGTAACTCAGAGTGATTGCAATGACAGCTTGAATGGTAGTTTAACAAAACTTAGCAGGCACAATACAGCATATGGCTAGCACATAAAAGAAGACAGCAATGAACACAATGATAAAGTTGTTTGGATTAAGTACATTAAGATTGGGTAACACTAGATACAGAGCAAATTTAAAGCTCTGTGTAGGAAACTACGAAGATGAAATTAGGTACTTTTTGTTTTTGTTTTTAAATGAGGTAAAAGTTTGACAGCTTTTCAATTCACTAGGGAGTGAGTTCCATAGACTAGGTTCCTTAATTTGCATAGAGTGTTTACACAGATTAAGTTTGACCCTGGGGATATCAAAGAGATATTTATTTCTGGTGTGGTGATAATGGGTCCTATTACATCTGTCCAGGGAGAGTTTCAGAGCATGGTTTGCATTTAAGAACAGGGTTTTGTAAATGTAGTTGACACAAGAGAATGTGTGGAGGGAGTTAATATTTAGCAAGTTAAGGGATTTAAACAACGGAGCTGAGTGTTGTCTGAAAGCAGAGTTTGTTATTATTCTGATAGCTGATTTTTGCTGGGTGATGATGGGCTTAAGGTGGTTTGAAGTGGTAGACCCCCATGCACAGATACCATAATTAAGATAGGGAAAGATTAGTGCATAATATAGTGAGAGGAGAGCAGAGTTAGGAACATAATATCTTATTTTGGAGAGTATACCAACTGTCTTAGAGACTTTCTTAGTTATGTGTTGAATGTGGGTGCTGAAGTTGAGTCTCTTGTCTAGGAATAGGCCAAGAAACTTTCCATTATTTTTATTACTGATGTTAATGTTGTCTATCTGTAGCTGAATTGCATTCGATGATTTGCTTCCAAGTAAGATGTAGTAGGTCTTTTCTATGTTTAGTGTTAGTTTGTTAGTTGACATCCATAAGTGGACTTTTTTTAATTCATTATTCACTACATTATTTAGTGTATGTGGGTTGGGGTCTGAATAGATAAGGGTAGTATCGTCAGCAAACAATATAGGTTTAGGAATATTAGAGTCATTAGGCAGATCATTGATATATATAAGAAATAGAAAAGGTCCTAAGATGCTGCCCTGTGGCACTCCAACGGTAATTGGTAGCCGTCCTGAAAACATTTTCGTGGGCAACCGTGTGAGCGCAGGAAACAATTTCTGGGTGAGTCCTTCTTACCAGTTAACAGTGATTGCTTGTAGTTGGTCGTGTGCCCAGCGGCCGTAGCAAGTGTTTATTGAGATGTTAGGCATGTTTTGATAAGCCAGAAAGCCTAAATAATAAAATTAAATTAAGATGAGGGAACCAGTTGAGGAAGGAGCAGCACATCCTATCCCGCTGAGCTTAGGGAGGCAACTGAGGGCTGGGCCACCAGATGACTCGAAATCGAGGAGCCCCGCAGCCGGCAGGGCGGAGGATGGACCCGTCCAAATGTGGGGAAGTCACCTCACAGTATGTGGGAAGCAGGTAGATGTCGGGTGAAATATTTGTTGTGTGTGTAGTTCATTTCAGTTATATGTTTGTAGAGGAACATTTTTATTAGCGTATCAATGGGTTGTAGGTTTGTTTAAGGAAGGAGCTGATGGGAGTACTCTGAGGCCAGAGAAGAAGTTAATGAGTGGAACTTCAAGGCCGTAGGAGTGGCCGTTGTACTCTGTGGAAGAGCAAGCCCCATAGTGAGGAACTGGACCTCAAACTGTGTGAAGAGGAGCAGTGATGTGAAGTTTCACATGCTTCTGTGGAATCAGTGGTGGAGTACCACCGGAGTCCAACGGGAAACTTCATGGTACAGCAGCTTGGAGTAGCTGTAGAAGATCCTTGTAGATAAACCTGGAAGAACCTGATGATGTCAGGGTAGTGAACTCACAGATGTGGGAAGGAAGTTCTTATTGTCTACTTGTAGGGAGTAGGTAGAGTGCTTGATTGTCATTAGCGCGCAAGACGCAGTGAAAGGTGGTTATCTTGAGATGATTTCGGGGCTTTAGTGTCCCCGCGGTCCGGTCCTCGACCAGGCCTCCACCCCCAGGAAGCAGCCCGTGACAGCTGACTAACACCCAGGTACCTATTTTGCTGCTAGGTAACAGGGGCATAGAATGAAAGAAACTCTGCCCATTGTTTCTTGCCGGCACCTGGGATTGAACCCGGGACCACAGGATCATAAGTCCAGCGTGCTGTCCGCTCGGCCGGACGGCCGAGGGAGTGGATGATGATGCCATATTTGCTGTACAAGGTTTAACCCCCTCGGTGAGGTTGGTAGCACAAGTGGCAAGCCAGGAGTTGGGCAACCACTTGGTATAAACAGCTGATGGAGTCCTGATGGTATTGGTTTGCAACCAGGTTATAATATCATAAGGTGTTGAAGTTTATTTCCTTATATATTGTATGTGAGTGCTTTATATATGTTCTGTTCTGTTATTATATATTTGTAATGAACAGGTGTTTGCCCTTGTCCTAGTGAGGCTTCCCAGGAAGTAGAAGAGAGAGAGAGAAAGCACCATAGCTGTGGATAGGGTGGTACAGAGTTATAATTCAAACGAATGGGGGATTAAGGAGGCCATACCATATAAGGAGAGAGTGGGTAGTCACAGCAGCTTGAGTTGGGTGTGTTCACGTGAAAAACCAGGCCAGTGTTGGAGCCGCACCCCCCTGAATGTGTGACGCTGAGCCCCTCTCCGAGAGTAGGAAGTGTACAGGGTGATCTCCTGATCTGAGTATAGGCACTCTACGGATTTTGGGTTGGTTTGTCCATAAAGGATGGGCAACCGACAACGACAACATCGTAATAGCACCTGCTGAAAGCAAAATGCGGTGTGCCTTCTTCTATCAACCATGTGTAAGCTAGCTGGAATTCCATTCCTTTACACCGAGAACGCTTCTTATAGCATGACAATACTTATTACAACCCGAGAACACTTCTTATAGCGTGGTAGTACCTAGTACAACCCGAGAACCCTTCTCATAGCATGGTAACCCTCGTTACATCCAGTAAGGTTTCTTACTGCCTTATGAATGCACGTTCCAACATTGGGATAGCTTCCTAGAACGTGGAAAGCTTGGTATAGTGTAGAAGAGCTTTATAAATGTGAAAAGACTTCTTTCAGCAACTGAAGGCTTTTAACAGCATGGGAACTTTTCTTGCAAACTGAAGAGAGCTTTCTACATAGTACGAACGCTTGTAAACTGCGCTTCAGATTTCCCTGGAAATAAACATTCCATTCACCTTAACTGTATGGGTGTCGAACCATGGACCCCCATGCGTGAGAGGCCGTAGCTCTATCAACTCTACTGTGAGCAGTCTTAAAAGAAATGTTTCCAGAAGCATCATCCTGCTGCCAAAATTCCAGTCTGGCAGCAGGATGCTGCTTCTGGAAACATTCATCAAAGATTGTTCATAGAAGAGTTGATAGAGCTACGGCCTCACAAGAGTGGGGTCCAGGGTTCGAGACCCATTCAGTCCAGGTGAATGGGCAGAACGCCTGTTATGGCATAATAACAGTATTGTAATGCTTGTAGCAACGTGGGAACTTTTGTTTCAACAGGAGAAGGGGCTGGTCGATGAATATGCTTATAAATTACTTGTTCAATATTATGAGTGTATTTTTGCTGGCTTAAAATTTTTTATCTACCTGTCTTTATTATGTGTCATATTTCGTTTCAGTCAAATGCTTTATTGATTAATTTGGTACATTTTCCCTTATTTTAACAGCAAGGATAAAGTTATTGAGGCCATACCGTGGCCTTTCGAGTTTCCGCTGGCAGAAGACGGTCTCAGCATGGAAGAGTTTAGTGCGCCATCACTTCAAGTAAGTTGTTTTCTCTTCATAGAATAAATCATATTTTGAAAATGTTTTTATTTTCCAAGATGTTTGGCATTTAATAATGATTTGTAATTGTAAAAACAGTATTATGTTATTTTAAACTAACTGTTTTCCTTATAACGTTTTATTCAAGTATTATTTACTTAGTGCCGTAAGTTATATTTATCGATATTTGGGGAATTGGCTCATATTCACCAAGGCTGAATGTCTTGTGAAGATAATAATCAAGGCTGAATGTCCTGTGAAGATATTAATCAAATCTGAATGTCTTGTGAAGATATTCACCAAGGCTGAATGTCTTGTGAAGATATTAATCAAGGCTGAATGTCCTGTGAAGATATTAATCAAATCTGAATGTCTTGTGAAGATATTCACCAAGGCTGAATGTCTTGTGTAGATATTAATCAAGTCTGAATGTCCTGTGAAGATATTATTCAAATCTGAATGTCTTGTGAAGATATTAATCAAGGCTGAATGTCTTGTGAAGATATTAATCAAGGCTGAATGTCTTGTGAAAATATTCATCAAGGCTGAATGTCTTGTGAAGATATTCATCAAGTCTGAATGTCTAGTGAAGATATTCATCAAGTCTGAATGTCTAGTGAAGATATTCATCAAGGCTGAATGTCTAGTGAAGATATTCATCAAGGCTGAATGTCTTGTGAAGATGTTAATTAAGGCTGAATGTCTAGTGAAGATGTTAATCAAGGCTGAATGTCTTGTGAAGATACGACAGAACGTTTCACTTCTCTAAATTATGAACTCTAACCAAACCCACAATTAATGCAGCAGCATATCACTATGCTCATTGATTCGTTGTTATATTATTGACAGTCACAGCAGTATTTTACTGTACTCTCACTGATAACAGTTCAGGATTCAGAAGATGACACACTGGATAATTTGATCTATGCATACGTTATAACTGGAAACACATAAAATTAATGTTGTATGTCAAAGAGCCACAGGTATCAGCGACCCATAGAACTTAACTAAGATACGCTTATCTGATTTTAGTATCAGAAGTAGGTGACCCCATTCGGCAAGTGTGAAAGTCGATTATTGCCCCATCAACGTGTCTAGAGTGCGGATTCTGTCAAACGGAGCACTTTCCTTCTCCTCTAACACTCAACAATAGGGACACCTTGTCCGATGGATAAGACAGTACTAGGTGCAAGCTATTTTTAAGATATCCAAGCTGTGTCAAGCATATTCTTGATAAGAAACTGGAGAGGAGAATAACATAACTGATACTTCTCAACCATTCTGGAAGAGTGAGAGCAGGTACTTGTAGGATGGGAAACTGTGCTACCGGACGACTCTTCTGATTATTACATACTCTGTTATCTCTTTTGTAAAGTTAACTCAGGTCTAGTGCATTAATATTATAGTTCCGTTTGTGAATTTCAATTGGTAAATAAAATAATATGAACACTGCATTAGTTTGACACAATTTTTAATACACGATTTACAGGATAATAATTTAGCCTAATATTTTTCTGAACAGTCTTTACAGTCTTCTTTACAGTCTCCGTGGTGTAGTGGTAAGACGCTCGCCTGGCGTTGCGCAAACACTTTGTCATGGGTTCGTATCCTGGCCGGGGAGGATTTACTGGGCGCAAATCCTTAACTGTAGCCTCTGTTTAACTCAACAGTAACGTGTGTACTTGGTTGTAACAACGATTCTTCGTGGGGGTCGTATTCCAGGGACCTGCCCGAAACGCTACGTGTACTAGAAACTGTACAAGAATGTAACAACTCTTGTATATATCTCAAAAAAACAAAAAAACTTTTCTACAATTTACAATTTGAATCAATGAAATGTTTCCTTACCATACCACACATATACTTTCTAGTTTCCATATACATCAGTTATCTCTTTCTACTAAGCACTATTATTGAGGTATTAATAAAATGAATAAAGAATTAATTAGGCTTATAGCAAATTATTTAAGAAAAGATAACTGTTATCGTGTAGCTGTCAACGTGAGTCAAGTGTCATAACATTTCGATATCTATAATGCAATTCATTTTAAGTGAATGATTGTTCCCAAGTCACTACGACCATGATAGGCCTTGTGATTTATAACTGTACATACAACAGTGAAAATTTTACACATATTCTGTGTCCACGAGGATAAGGCTTTGAACTCAATCATATGGAACCAAGACAGTTTGGGCGCATGTGTGTAATTTGTTATTATTTAACCTCAGACGCTGGCCACAAATTTACAATTCTAACCAGCACATATAAAAATTTTTATGTTCTTCATAAGAAGATGTTCAACAGCCTGGTTGATCAGACCAGCAACTAGGAGGCCTGGTCGGGGACCGGGCCGCGGTGACGGCAATCGTCATTGCAAGGTAACCTCCATGGACAGGGTTAGAGATAGGTTCTAACATATAGTTCAGTGATTTATTGAGCAATCAACCACAGAAAATGATTGTGGTAATTTCAAAATGCTAATCGAACATACATTCATAATACATCTATATAAATATAAATGTAAATGTTTGTTTGCTCAAAATTACTAATCTCCAAATGTTCTTTACCGATTGGTTAGAACTGTTCACACACAGTTCCATTCGCATCCGAGCGGGTTTTTTATATACATACTATATAGATGTCACGTCTGTGACGAGAAAAAAAAAATATTTTTGAAAACTGTGTTTTTCATGTGAGGGGAAATGTTCCAAACTTTTTAACAGATTGCTTTGAAATTTTGACACAACGTTGCATTCAAATAGGCACGTGTTCTTATATACCTACTATATACATGCCTCACCCTGTGACAGAAAAAATTGCTTATTCTTAAAAACAGCGCCATCTATTGCACGTAATAGGAAAATACACAATACTAAATATGTTACGATCCTATTTCAATGTTTCTGATTGCATTGATAAATTGAATTTTCATAGATTTCGATTTATTTTCGTTTTGATTTAATTATTTTCTGTGACATTGCGTTAGAATTGAGCTGTGTTGTTTACCATACTGTTCATTTCGTAAGTATAAGTATAGATGCCACACCGGTGACAGATAAAAACACGTTTTGTTTAAAACAGCGCCATCTGTTGCACGTAAGAGAAACACACGTTATACTAAATGTGTTACGATTCCATTTCAATGTTTCCGATTTCATTGATAACTTGAATTTTCATCAATTTAAATTTATTTTCATTTTTATTTATTTTTTTTGTGTGCCATTGCATTCTAATTGAGTTGTGATGTTTACCATACCGTTCATTTCGTAAGTATAGTTTGTGTTTATTTTTTCATTTTTTTTATTTAGTTTTATTAACTGTTTTTCTTATATTTTAGTGATAGGAACATGAGATCATTTGATGTTCCCAATTTTCTGATGGGAACATCAGATCATTTGGGAATGCATCAGATGAGGGAGTGTGGAATGGTGGGGAGGACGAGGGGACGGAAGTGGTGAATGGTGGGGAGGAGGAGGGGACAGGGAAGGGGGGTAATGGGTGGGAGGACGAGGGGAGAAGGGGATAATGGGGACGAAAAACGGAAATGAGAATGGTGGGGAGGACGAGGGGACAGGGGAGGGATGAATAGGAGGGAGAACGAGGGGATGGAGGAGTGGGAGATGGTGGGGAGGACGAGGGGATGGTGATTGTGGAGTGGGGAATAGTTAGGAGGACGAGAGGACGCTGGAGTGGGAAATGGTGGAGAGGATAAAGGGCTGGAAGAGGGGAGAATGTTGGGGAGGACGAGGGGGGTGGGGAAGATAAATAATGGGGGAAGACAAAGGGATGGGGCAGGGGGGGAAAGGTGGGGAGGACTGGGAGATAGGGAAGGTTGCCGTGGCTCAGCAATGCACATGCGGTGCTCAGCCACAGCAACGCGTGGCTGGGTACTGCTAGTCTATATTAATAAAAATATAAATGTTCGTTTGTTCAAAATCGCTAATCTTTGAAAGTTCTTCACCGATTTCTTTGAAATTTTCACACAACGTTCCATTCGCATCCGCGCGGGTTTTTATATGTATATTATATAGATGTCATGTCTGTGACGGGGGAAAAAAACATTTTTTTTTTAAACGGTATTTTTCATGTGTTTTTTATGTGAGGGAAATCTTCAAAGTATCTTTATCGATTGCTTTGAAATTTTGACACAACGTTGCATATGAATAGGCGCATGTTTTTATATACCTACTGTAAACATGCTTCACTTGTAACAGGAAAAAACATGTTTTTTTGAGAAACAGAGCCACCTTTTAGACATAACAGCAACACACGCTGTAATCTCCAAAAGTTCTTCGCTGATTGCTTTGAAATTTTGGTGCAACATTCCATTCCAACTCGCACGTGTTTTTATATACCTATTATATAAATGCCACGCTTGTGACAGGCAAAAGCATGCGTCTTTTGAAAAACAGCGCCATCAGTTGCACGAATTAGCAACACACGCTATGCTAAATATGTTGCGATTCCATTTCAAGGTTTTTAATTGTATTGACAAATTAATTTTACATAGATTTTGATATATTTTCATTTTGATTTAATTATTCTGTGTGACATTGAGGTGAAATTCAGCTGTGTTCTTTACCCTACGGTTCATTTTCTGAGTATAGTTATTTTTTATTTTTTTTCATTTCGTTTTTTAAAGGTTTTTCTTATATAACAGTGATGGGAACATTAGATCATTTGATTGTCCCAATTTTCTTATGGAAAATCGGATCATTTGGGAATGCATTGGACAAGAGAGTGGGAAATGGCGGGGAAGACGAGGGGATGGTGGGGAGGACGAGGGGACAGGGGTTGGGGGGGGGGTAATGGTGGGGAGGACGAGGGGGCTGGGGAGAGGAGGGAAAGATAGGGAGGACCGGGAGACAGGGAAAGGTTACTGTGGCTTGATAGAGCTAGTATGTTTCATGACGAGGTTATAAATGCATTTCATACAAGGTTACACATATCCTGTATACTCATACATACATGTATATATGCAAATATACATTTATATCTCTCCTACTCTGACAGGTTAAGATAGCTGATATAGGAACTAGTGTGTTAATAATCACTTAACCACTGAAAGTGATTAAGAGACTTTCACAAACTAAGGTTATGAGTACAACACATACATTGTATATCTGATACATTGCATAGTCAATCTTGGGTACAAGTCCAGTATATTATCAAGTGTCCCAAGATTCAGACAGTATATCCAGAGTTCAACATATCTCAGCCCAGGAGGACGAATATCAATCAATATGGAACTTTCTACAATATAATATTCAAGGGAGTACATGTTTCTCTTTCACAAACTTGACACAGTGTGTATTCGACGATTGGGTTTTTATAAAGCTGCCAGATACGTTTATATCCCAGGCATATTTTGGCCACTATAACATCACATTGCCGAGTTCTTGTTCTATTAGTTCCATATATGAATATTTCATCATGATATTTATCATGTTAAATGCTACAGTTTTCAGGTCTTTGTGAATTTGTTAGGTCAGTATGATTATGAGATTTTTCATAACAATTCTAATACATCCGTCAACTTTCAACTTAAAGTCTAGATGGACCTCCTGAGGAAGGGACTGCTTAGCTAACACGTTAAATTAAGTGTTGCAAGCAGCTCATTCCCCACTCTAAAGACCATAGAAAAATTATGAAGGCGCGAGCAAACGCCAAGACCTCAAAAGTTTGAAATCCCGTACACTTGGCCGTCAACCTTCGCTAATCGCCGGAGTGATTCTGATGAGTAGATCAGCGGTCCTCACATCAAATTTGTAGATGTGAGGTGCTATGAATCTAGCCCAAGTCTCATGAAGCAGTCTCAAATTAATAGCAATAATTTCAGGGAACGAGGCAGAACAAAGATAAATTAATAATGCGTGGGGAGTAACGGAAGACAGCGTTCAAATTAACAACACAGTTTATTCATTTCGATTCCTCGAATCAACAATTAATTATACACGAATACGTTACACTCAACACTGGCTCAACAGTTACATCAAAGAAATGAATGGCACTTCTGTGGCACTTCTTATCCCGATTAACTCAGGTGACCAGTTAACTATCCAATGGACTGATAACTAATCCCCACGTCTACGTTACTTAACAATGAGTTTACTAACAAAAGAGTCACTCAAGTTATCTGTCCAACTGACAGATATTAATAACAGGCGTTGCGTTAATGAACAATGTAGCCCTTGTGTGAGTCAATCAAACTCTGATCGGAAATAACTACTTTGACTTCCGTGAACCCTTAATTACTTGTCCAACTGACAGATAATTTGCAACAGACCGTTACTTATTGCAAGCCGTCAGCCTTACCTGAATTCCTACACCACTATCTGACTTCACCTGAAGTGTTTTTTTTTTTAATTTTTTTTTACATGCAAGCATGCAAGTTAAATATAATAAATACAATAAAACAACATAGGAAACATAACAACAAAGCCCCCCCCCCAAAAAAATAAAATAGGCCAGAAGGACCGACAGCACAGTACAACAATAAGCAAAACTAGAGAAACGCAAGAGAAAGACAGCATACATCAAGACAAGAACATAACACAAAATAAAAAACAATATAAACAAGCAAACATTTCAAGCAAATAAGGACAAGAAAACAAAACAGAGTAACAAATGAAACAAATAAACAGAAGCACCGGCCGGAAGGACTGACAACAAAGCACATCATGAAGTACAACATGAAATATAACACAATAAAATCATAACATGCAACAAGCCATAAATAAAAACAAAAGAAAAAACAATACAACATGTAAGGCATAAATATAACACACAGGGCATAGTAACAACACAAAACAAACACATGAACAAGAACACACACACCAAACCACCGGCCTCGCAACAAACAAAGGGAGAGGCACGAGCACATAACACAATAGGGCAAACAAACAGCCAGAGGGGCACACAGCACTACATAAAGCAAATAAACTGGACATCAGTGGACATACTTGACCGGGAACCGGGCACGCAGGAACCGCACATGGAACGTTTCCCAGAGCAACCACCGCCAAGGGGCTCGGCCATCCACCGGGGAAGCCATAACATCCGGAACCCTGGCAACAAACACCCGCAAACAGGGGACCCAGATGGTACTACTGACGAGGCGAGTAGCCGCCACGTGTCCCCACACGTAGGGAACCTGCCTACCATGAAAGTTCTTCGTTCGTCAGACAGCAGTAACTCGGCAATCGTCGTCCAGTGACCCGGTGGCATCACAGACGCCGGCAACACGCCCTCCAGGGCCCCAACGTGCATCCTAACAGGAGCGAACTTGACAGAGGGCACCATCACAGGGGCACCCACGGCCACAGGCACACCACCAGACAACGGCAGGGAACCCGGACAGCGCGCATCCTTCCGTAAGGTCACCCCCAGGCTACGCCCAGCACCATTATCCATACCATCCCTGTCAGTGGAAGCCACCACCCCACACTGCGGAGAGCCCCCTGGTGGAGTAAGAACAGAAGTAACGTCCGAGACACAGGCACCAGCACCAGCAGGCACATGGACCTCCGCCACCACTAACTGCGTAAACATCGATGCATCCGGATCCACATCAACACCTGAAGACCCACAGTCACTGAAGTCACCAACATCAGCCCAGGCAGAAGATGAAAGCCGGGAACGTTTGGGCTCCGTCCGGACATCGTCCGAGCCGGATGCGGACCCAGAAACACGGATACCACCAGCCGGACGCAGAACACAGAACAGCAGTAGCCTTAACCACAGGTGGAACCAGATCGCACACAGCAGGAGGCGGCACCGCCACCCCAGCACCCATCACAGACGGAACACAAGGCGAGGGCGCAGGGCCAGGCACAGGAGCAGAAGACAAGGAAGAGGAGAGCGCCGACGACGCACAGAGATCGCCCCTAAGGCCATCGGGAGCAGCGGGGACAGCGACGGGATCAGGAAGAACATCCGACGGCATGGCAACACCCGGAGGAGGGTCCTCAACAACTGAAGGAAGGACAGGCGAAGCAGAGGGAGCCGCAGCATCCAACGGGACACTCACCTCCTCACCCCCGGAGTCCTCCTCCAGGGGGAGTGGCAGGAAATCCTCTTCCTTGAATATGTTCACGGGAGCAGCCGCAGCCTCAGTGCACCCGGCAGCCTGATGGCCCAACAGTCCACAACGAAAACACGTCTGCGGTTGCCGTGCATAGTACACCCGTATGGAGTACTCTAAAAGCTGGACAGAGGGTGGAATGTCTGACCTTAAGCGCATCCCTAGGGTACGAATGTTGGTCTTCACACTCGCATACTTGCCAGAAGACTGCGTGTGCAATCGCACACTGACGACGGCGCCAAACCAGTGGAAGAAACGCCGAAGGAGGGTCTCGGGAAACTCCATGGGGGGGCCCATGGACACTCACATACGTCATGGCACCGCTACGATCCGAAATAGACACAGATCCGGTGCCATCCTGCAGCTGCAAGGTACGTCCCTCGTACCACCGGAGAAAGTCACGGTACACCGCTTCTCCCACAAACTTGATAACCACACGGTGAGCAGTTACCAGCTCAACACCGTAGATTTCCATGACCGGGATATGGAGCATGTCATACATGACCATCCCCACGACAGGGTATCCCGCACGACCAGTAAACTCCAAACCCACAAAGTTGACCCTCACAACAGAGAAGATGGCCGCCCATTTCAAAAGCGCCACGTCCACACCAGCCAGGAACAGCAGGAGGGTAGACACACCCACACCCCCTGCCGACGAAAGCGGCAAACACTCCAACTACCGGAGAGGCCAGGCGACACGTCTGCACCTCACGGCAGCTAGAGCACAACTCCCACTTTGCCTGAAGTGGCTGTTTTTGGCCCCAAATCCCTTGACCAAAGCAACTGTTCCTTGGAAATTAATTAACCCAAACGTATTTTATGTTAACTCAAATTATTTTGTGAACAATTCCTCTATAAGCAATGGGTGTTCCCTTTGTGACATTACGTTAATTACCCTCTCAATCAACGCTCACTGAATACTGGACAACCAAATATACAGAGTACGCGGTACTCTGTCCGTATATAACACCAAGTACTCGGCCCACTGACGAGTTCACCCACGACACAATAAATCAACACTCGATGATCTAAAACAATTAAAACACGGCCCAACAATTGGCTGAAACAACAGCAATAACACACACGGTGATTTAAACCAATTAATTAGAACACGGCCCAAGCATTGCAACTCACTTGCCATGACAATTAATGAAACACACTGATAACACACTCGGCTTCATGACACTATGATTAGGTATCATACCCACTGACCTCACCTGTAGCTCTCTGTTATTAAACGCTAATGTGGAACACTAAGGAAATAACACTCTCCTAATCAACTTAGGCAAGTGATTAGCGATCCCACGGATCGATAATTACTCCCAGGAATTTACGTTACTTAACAGAGCGGTCAAACACGACCGTGACATTACTCACTCTTCGCCACAAATCCACCAAATTACGTTAAGCATGTCAGTCACGTATAAATTACACTTGTCAAAACCCGGGGAAACACAACACCTGTATATAAACACACACACTGGTAACAATCCACAATATCCTATGCCAGGAAAACCCCGGTGTTACAACACTTTACCCCTACCATAACCTGATGACCGGAACGGGATCTCCGGCAAAGGACTACACTTGTGAGCATGACATGACATGACATGACACAATTCACCTAGAAATGTAATCAACACAAACCCCACCAGTATGGAATCCAGTCCTACTTAAACACACAGCTGAATGTTTCTCCTGTGTCCAAACACTCACACACACGTACACACATTATACTCAGTTCAACCCCTCCTTGACTGAAACGGCGTTAAATAGGGGTGAAATCTCATGTGCTCCGCGCTTCAATCACCTATCAGGTGCTATAGTGACAATGGGGGCAGATCACCTGAACTGGAAATCAGGCTTAGAGATATAAATCACCAAAATCGACACAGGGGTACGTTCTCAATTACACCAGCCTACCCATTCCATCATACTACCATGCACACACAATGAAGCTGCAGCACTGTAGATTCGTAGATCGGCCGTGGCTACCTCCCAAGGTGACGCAGCTAGGCTAGAGTACCCTGCGATGAGCTGTGTTGAGCACGACATGGCTCGGTACAGCTCATACCCACCCCTCACTAGGTGGCTTTGCACCTCCCTCAGGGGCGAAGCAGAGTGCTTGCACAAAATGGCGGCAAACACAGCAAAGCACAATTATCCATCACTATTGTTCGAAATTCCCGCGAATTTCTAGTGGAAAACTGCCTTGAACACTGGGAAGACATTCCCAGATCTCTCCACTGCTACCTTACCTTGAGGTTACCTTGAGGTGCTTCCGGGGCTTAGTGTCCCCGCGGCCCGGTCGTCGACCAGGCCTCCTGGTTGCTGGACTGATCAACCAGGCTGTTAGACGCGGCTGCTCGCAGCCTGACGTATGAGTCACAGCCTGGTTGATCAGGTATCCTGTGGAGGTGCTTATCCAGTTCTCTCTTGAACACTGTGAGGGGTCGGCCAGTTATGCCCCTTATGTGTAGTGGAAGCGTATTGAACAGTCTCGGGCCTCTGATGTTGATAGAGTTCTCTCAGAGTACCTGTTGCACCTCTGCTTTTCAACGGGGGTATTCTGCACATCCTGCCATGCCTCCTGGTCTCATGTGATGTTATTTCTGTGTGCAGGTTTGGGACCAGCCCCTCAATTATTTTCCACGTGTAAATTATTATGTATCTCTCCCGCCTGCGCTCAAGGGAGTACAGATTTAGGCTCTTTAGTCGGTCCCAGTAATTTAGATGTTTTACTGAGTGGATTCTAGCAGTAAAGGATCTCTGCACGCTCTCCAGGTCAGCAATTTCTCCAGCTTTGAAAGGGGCTGTCATTGTGCAGCAGTACTCTACTCTAGAGAGCACAAGCGTTTTGAAAAGTATCATCATCGGTATAGCATCTCTAGTGTGGAAAGTTCTTGTTATCCAACCTGTCATTTTTCTTGCAGTTGTGACGGATACTTTATTGTGTTCTTTAAAGGTAAGGTCTTCCGACATGAATACACCCAGATCCTTTACATTGCCTTTTCGTTCTATGTTATGATTTGCCTGAGTTTTGTACGTGGTTTCTATTTTTATATTTTCAATTTTTCCGTAGCGCATGAGCTGGAACTTATCCTCGTTAAACACCATATTATTTTCTGTAGCCCATAGAAAGACCTGATCTACATCTGATTGGAAGTTTGCCGTGTCCTCTATGTTGCCAACTCTCATGGAAATCCTAGTGTCATCTGCAAAGGATGATACAGATCTATAGGTTGTGTTCTGGTCTATGTCCGATATGAAGATGAGAAAAAGTACTGGAGCAAGCACAGTACCCTGGGGGACTGAGCTCTTCACGGTTGATGGGCTGGATTTTATTTTGTTGACTATTACACATTGGGTTCTGTTAGTCAGGAAATTGTAGATCCATCTGCCTATTTTCCCGGTAATTCCTTTTGAACGCATTTTATGTGCAATAACACCATGGTCACATTTATCAAAGGCTTTTGCGAAATCTGTGTAAATTACATCAGCATTTTGTTTGTCTACCATAGCATCTAATGCCATATCATAGTGGTCCAGCAACTGCGACAGGCAAGAGCACCCTGTTCTGAAACCATGTTGTCCGAGGTTATGGAGATGCTGTGATTCCATGTATTTTGTGATCTTACTTCTTAGCACTCTCTCAAAATTTTTTATGATGTGCGATGTTAGTGCTATCGGTCTGTAATTTTTTGCCTCTGCCTTATTTCCTCCTTTATGGAGTGGTGCTATCTCTGCTGTTTTTAGTATGTCAGGGATAACGGCAGTATCTAGGCTGTCTCCACAGAATGTGAAGGGCCTGCGATAGTGGTTTTTTACAGTTCGTGAGGAATATGGAGTTCCAAGAATCCGGGCCTGGTGCAGAGTGCATAGGCATACTGTTTATGGCTTCTTCAAAATCTAGTGGGGATAGGGCGACGTCTGATATATGATTTGATGTTTTTATCATATCCATGAAAAATTCATTTGGGTTATCAATCTTTAGTGCATTTAATGGCTCGCTGAAAACAGAGTCGTACTGCTTCCTCAGTAACTCGCACATTTCTTTGTTGTCATCGGTGAAAGTTCCATCTCCCTTTCGCAGGGGCCCAATACTAGATGTGGTTTTTGATCTTGATTTTGCATAGGAGAAAAAATATTTCGGATTTCTCTCTATTTCACTGATGGCCTTTTGCTCTCTTTGCCTCTCCTGGGTTTTGTATGATTCTTGTAGCTTGAGTTCAATTGTTTCTATTTCTCTACCTAACCTTCTTCGCCGTTCTTGAGATAGGGTGCGACTCTCAAGTTGTTCCGCGATTCGTTTTCTTCGCCTATATAGGGAACGACGTTCCCGTTCCAATCTGCATCTCTTTCTCTTTTTTCTTAGGGGTATGCGGTTTGAACATATTTCTAGTGCTACTGAGCTTATTTTTTCCAGGCACTGGTTCAGGTTTGCATTTTCTAGCTGTTCTTCCCAGCTTATTTCTGTGAAGTCCTGGTTTATTTGCTCCCAGTTTATCTGTTTATTATTGAAGTTGAATTTGCTGAAATCTCCTCCACCGGGAATCTGGACTGGTTTTGAAGGTCCATTCCCCATGGTTGTCAGAACTTTAATAAAGTTGTGATCTGAGTAACAGGTATTTGTAATCATTATGTTCCCGATCAACTCATCATTATTAGTGAAAGAGGTCCAGCGTGTTCTCCTTCCTAGTTGGTTCTACTATTTGCTGGTTTAAGGCAAAATTATCGCACATCCGTAGCAGGTCATTTGCATGTGCCTGTTCATTTAGGCTACTTCCTGGTATTCTTTCTGATATTACTGTATTAGCCAGGTGCTTCCATTTCAGGTGCCGTAGGTTGAAGTCCCCAAGCAGGATGATGTTCGGAGCTGGATTTGCGAGGTTTTCCAAGCAGTGCTCTATTTTCATTATTTGGTCTTTAAACTGCTGAGGGTTTGCCTCCGGCGACTTATATACAAGGACAACAACTACATTTAGGATCTCAATTTTGACTATCAGCACTTCCACCATATCATTTGAGGTGTTTAGCAGCTCAGTACAGATGAGTGTGTCTTTGATGTAGAGGCTGACCCCCACCCTGAAGCCGGTGTTTCCTATCACATCTGAAGAGATTGTATTCTGAGATCCATATTTCACCATCAAGGTAGTCCTTTGGGTGAGTTTCTGTTAGGGCTGCAAACACTGCATTTGCCTCATGAAGGAGACCATCTATAAAGTGAACTTTGTTGGATTTGCGTGTTTTTATACCCTGGATGTTGGCAAATATAAATGATGTTATCGTGTTAGTGGAAGTGTTGGATGCTTTACTTGGTGTTAATATCTGAGGCTCTGGTAAGGAGGCTACTGTGTTTGCGTCCTCTCTAGCATTTGACCGAGTTGGTGGTAGAGTCTGGTCATTTTTAGCCATTCTTCTCCTCCTCCTCTTGCTAAAAAATTATCCCGGTTGATGGAGTAGTGGCTGTTTTCATAGTGGTAGTCTGTCGGTTTTATTCGTCTGGTACCTCTTATATGAAAAGCTGGACATTCGGCATTGAAACACTCTTTCCTGTCCAAAGAGTTCTTGCAAATTTCTGGGTGAAAGAATTCACAGCTTTTGGTACATTTACCTGTATTGAGGAGTGTTACGGCCCTCTCGGGACGCAACGGGGTCCTTACTCTGATGTTGTTAGAGGAAGATATATGTATCCGTTCCCGAGCCAGTAGTGGCTATCAAGGGATGAGATCCGTGACGCAAGTAACTTAAAAGGGAGTAGGGAAAGAAAGTTAAGAACTTAATATTATAATGTTCACCATCACCGATTAAATATATAGAATAAAAGAGTACACAAGGGGGAGGGGTATTAACACTTGACAAGGGGATTCTTCACAATGTAGTCTTCCGCTGAAGACTCTGGATCAAGAAGCTAGGTGCTGAGTCCGCGGTGCTTTCTTCGTGGCCTCAAGACGTGTCCTCTGAGAATGCCGAGCCTACCCTGGCCACAGGTCAGCCAAAACACAGGTCCACTGGGGGCACCGTCGTGGAGGCCGTCAACCACACGTCCAGCTGGTCTGCTGGCAGGTACTGAGCCACCAAGGCTGGTACGGCCACTCCACGAACGATATAAGGGGTATGCCCTAGACAGGAGTCTCGTGTGATATCACAAATCACCCTCCTGTCCTCAATACCCCAGTGGATTATCGTCTCCAACAGTCGGTCCCGGGTAAATCCTTTCACTGCCACTCCACTGGCAGGCTAACACACCACAGTGTTCTTCCGGGGGGGACGACGTCACAACAGCTGCAGCAAACTTCACAGTATGGAGACTGGCTGCCTCGGGTAGACTGACTCAACCTTCAACACAGTGGTCCCAGGTCGACTCTGTAAACAGACACGTCATCAATAACCGGGACACTAATACATCTCACTTACGGGCTCGGGCACAAACACCTGACGTATCCAGTCCATAGATGGCGCTGTCGTCGGAGCACCACCTCACCAGAGGTCAGGAGCGGCGGTGTTGAGCGCTGAACCAGACTGGAAACCGGTCCTCGAGGCCAGTACACGCTGTCCTCACTAGGTGTCGTCGTCCGTTTGGCGGGGGTTTCGGGAGCTGACCCACAGATGGCGTGGTTGTCACTGCTCCAGGCTCGGACGCTGGATCCGGGTTCGTAACAAGGAGTAGGGTGATCGTACACTTGTTGCACTTTCTAAGGTGATCGTATGTACATGTTCCATTTATTCTTCCCGATACCCCATGCTTACAGGTAGCCCATTTGTAATACCAGCAGATTTTGGGGCCTTGTATTGTTGGTTTCCCTTTGCCAGGGACCGCACTCTGCTGCGGCGTCCCCGACACTGTGCCCTGCTCCGGGGCCTGTGACACTGTGCCCTGCTCCGGTGCCTGTGACACTGTGCCCTGCTCCGGGGCCTGTGACACCGCGCTCTGCTCCGGCGCCTGTGCCACCGCGCTCTGCTCCGGGGCCTGTGACACTGTGCTCTGCTCCGGTGCCTGTGACACCGCACTCTGCTCCGGTGCCTGTGACACCGCGCTCTGCTCCAAGGCCTGTGACACCGTGCTCTGCTCCGGGGCCTGTGACACCGTGCTCTGCTCCGGGGCCTGTGACACCGTGCTCTGCTCCGGGGCCTGTGACACCGCGCTCCGCTCAGGGGTCCCCGACTTCGCGCTCTGCTCAGGGGTCCCCGACTCCGCGTCCTGCTCAGGCATCCCCGACTCCGCGCCCTGCTCAGGGGTCCCCGACTCCGCGCCCTGCTCAGGCGTCCCCGACTCCGCGCCCTGCTCAGGCGTCCCCGACTCCGCGCCCTGCTCAGGCGTCCCCGACTCCGCGCCCTGCTCAGGCGTCCCCGACTCCGCGCTCTGCTCAGGCATCCCCGACTCTGCGCCCTGCTCAGGCATCCCCAAATCCGCACCCTGCTCAGGCATCCCCGACTCCGCGCCCTGCTCAGGCATCCCCGAATCCGCGCCCTGCTCTGGCATCCCCGACTCCGCGCCCTGCTCAGGCATCCCCGACTCCGCGCCCTGCTCAGGCATCCCCGACTCCGCGCCCTGCTCAGGCATCCCCGACTCCGCGCCCTGCTCAGGCATCCCCGACTCCGCGCCCTGCTCAGGCATCCCCGACTCCGCGCCCTGCTCAGGCATCCCCGACTCCGCGCCCTGCTCAGGCGCCGCTGCCACCGAGCTCTGTGCCACATCTGGTTGTACCTTGGTGTCATGAACAGTTTGTTTGAAGACATTAGAAATTGCTATGCAGGCATTAATTAGTAATTCTCTGTTTTCGGCGGGAGTTTTATCCAGGATTTCCATCAATTTAAAAAATGTTACATCATCCTTTTTGCAGAGCCAGTACACAGAGTGGTCACTGGGACCATTTCTCCTTGAATTGTTAGTCATGTTGGCACATTTTTTGTGTATGGCTGCTGAACAGAGTTGGTATTGAAAGCTCTGTTGGTAATCTACCTTCATGTTGCATGAAGTGGAAGCACCCACGGCCAGCACCGTGGGTGCTGGCCGTGGGTATTGACCGTGGTGTTTACCAGCTTGAGACAGGCCTGGGGGAGGCTGTATGGATGGCCAGTGTTGCTACCACTGTGTCTAGTTTCTAGTTTCTGTGTCTGGGCACTAGTTACCTGAGTACGTTACACTATTTGAAAGAATACACACACAGAGGGTACTGGGGTGGGCCTACCTCCAAGTGGCCCTTGTTTACATACACACGACGGACTTATTTTGTGTATAATTTGTTCACTTGATATTAAAATATGTTATCTTAATTTTTGTTATAATAGACACAGGTTTTACATAGAGAGCTTAGCACTATGGGCACTGATTACTTGATGTTTCAATAGCGAGAGATGTGATTTATTGACGACTTGGCAACTATCGCCAAAGGCACCACGAGGGCAGGCCTTGACTACACACGAATTTCACTGATTTTTTTCTTGAACACAAACGGTCGGATGGTAATCACTATGATATATTGGTTAATATGTTGAGACACACTTTAAAAGTTATCTGACTGTGTTTAGTTCCTATATCACTGAAATATCCCTAGATATATATTGTTTTCCGCGGACACTCCTGCTATGTGACACTAGCAGGAGATCACATAAAGTCTGATGATCACTGGAGGTGGGGAGTCACGACACAGTCTGTTACACCTGTTCGTGTGTTTACCCACTGCTATATTTCCAGTCAAATACACTTCCTGGAATACACGCAAATACGAAGAGTTTCCGGATTCTGTTACGTTCCTTGCCGACACACGACGATGTTGCAGGTATATGAAATGCACTAGAAACCACTAGAGACAGTAGTTTCACTTGGTTGGCCGACAAAGCGAAAACTACGTCAGACTAGCATAGTGGCTATGGCAGAATGTTTTTTTTTTTTAAGGATATTCCTGTGGTTACCTTGAGGTTGCCTTGAGGTGCTTCCGGGGCTTAGCGTCCCCGCGGCCCGGTCGTCGACCAGACCTCCTGGTTGCCGGGCTGATCAACCAGGCTGTTGGACGCGGCTGCTCGCAGCCTGACGTACGAGTCACAGCCTGGTTGATCAGGTATCCTTTGGAGGTGCTTATCCAGTTCTCTCTTGAACACTGTGAGGGGTCGGCCAGTTATGTCCCTTATGTGAAGTGGAAGCGTGTTGAACAGTCTCGGACCTCTGATGTTGATAGAGTTCTCTCTCAGAGTACCAGTTGCACCTCTGTTTTTCAACGGGGGTATTCTGCACATCCTGCCATGTCTTCTGGTCTCATGTGATGTTATTTCTGTGTGCAGGTTTGGGACCAGCCCCTCTAATATTTTCCACGTGTAAATTATTATGTACCTCTCCCGCCTGCGCTCAAGGGAGTACAGTTTTAGGCTCTTGAGTCGGTCCCAATAGTTTAGATGTTTTACTGAGTGGATTCTAGCAGTAAAGGATCTCTGCACGCTCTCCAGGTCAGTAATTTCTCCAGCTTTGAAAGGTGCTGTCATTGTGCAGCAGTACTCCACTCTAGAGAGCACAAGCGTTTTGAAAAGTATCATCATCGGTATAGCATCTCTAGTGTGGAAAGTTCTTGTTATCCAACCTGTCATTTTTCTTGCAGTTGTGACGGCTACTTTATTGTGTTCTTTAAAGGTAAGGTCTTCCGACATGAGTACACCCAGATCCTTTACATTGCCTTTTCGTTCTACGTTATGATTTGCCTGAGTTTTGTACGTGGTTTCCGTTTTTATATTTTCATTTTTTCCATAGCGCATGAGCTGGAACTTATCTTTGTTAAACACCATATTATTTTCTGTACCCCATAGAAAGACCTGATCTACATCTGACTGGAGGTTCGCCGTGTCCTCTATGTTGCCTACTCTCATGAAGATCCTAGTGTCATCTGCAAAGGATGATACAGTGCTATAGGTTGTGTTCTTGTCTATGTCCGAAATGAGGATGAGAAAAAGTACTGGAGCAAGCACAGTACCCTGGGGGACTGAGCTCTTCACGGTTGATGGGCTGGATTTTATTTTGTTGACTATTACACATTGGGTTCTGTGGGTCAGGAAATTGTAGATCCATCTGCCTATTTTTCCGGTAATTCCTTTTGAACGCATTTTATGTGCAATAACACCATGGTCACATTTATCAAAAGCTTTTGCGAAATCTGTGTAAATTACATCCGCGTTATGTTTGTCTTCCATAGCATCTAATGCCATATCATAGTGGTCCAGCAACTGCGACAGGCAAGAGCGCCCTGTTCTGAAACCATGATGTCCGGGGTTATGGAGTTGCTGTGATTCCATGTATTTTGTGATTTTACTTCTTAGCACTCTCTCAAAATTTTTTATGATGTGCGATGTTAGCGCTATCGGTCTGTAATTTTTTGCCTCTGCCTTACTTCCTCCTTTATGAAGTGGTGCTATCTCTGCTGTTTTTAGTATATCAGGAATAACGCCAGTATCTAGGCTTTGTCTCCACAGAATGTGGAGGGCCTGCGATAGTGGTTTTTTACAGTTCTTTATGAATATGGAGTTCCAAGAATCCGAGCCTGGTGCAGAGTGCATAGGTATACTGTTTATGGCTTCTTCAAAATCCAGTGGGGATAGAGTGACGTCTGATATATGATTTGATGTTGGTATCGTATCCATGAAAAATTCATTTGGGTTATCAATCTTTAGTGTGTTTAATGGCTCGCTGAAAACAGAGTCGTACTGCGTCCTCAGTAGCTCGCTCATTTCTTTGTTGTCATCGGTGAAAGTTCCATCTCCCTTTCGCAGGGGCCCGATACTAGATGTGGTTTTTGAACTTGATTTTGCATAGGAGAAGAAATATTTCGGATTTCTTTCTATTTCACTGATGGCCTTTTGCTCTCTTTGCCTCTCCTGGGTTCTGTATGATTCTTGTAGCTTCCGTTCAATTGTTTCTATTTTTCTACCTAACCTTCTTCGCCGTTCTTGAGATAGGGTGCGACTCTCAAGTTGTTCCGCGATTCGTTTTCTTCGCCTATATAGGGAACGACGTTCCCGTTCCAATCTGCATTTCTCCCTCTTTTTTCTTAGGGGTATGCGGTTTGAACATATTTCTAGTGCTACTGAGCTTATTTTTTCCAGGCACTGGTTCAGGTTTGCATTTCCTAGCTGTTCTTCCCAGTTTATTTCTGTGAAGTCCTGGTTTATTCGCTCCCAGTTTATCTGTTTATTATTGAAGTTGAATTTGCTGAAATCTCCTCCACCGGGAATCTGGACTGGTTTTGAAGGTCTACTCCCCATGGTTGCCATAACTTCAATTAAGTTGTGATCTGAGTAACAGGTATTTGTAATCATTATGTTCCTGATCAATTCATCATTATTAGTGAAAATGAGGTCCAGCGTGTTCTCCTTCCTAGTTGGTTCTACTATTTGCTGGTTTAAGGCAAACCTGTCGCACATCCTGCGGGCCCTAAGCCTCTGGCTAGCTCACTAAGTGTTGCTTGTTTCTGTTTTACTTGGGCGGTGTATGAGTATTTATGACTCGTATGGTTGTTTCAGTAAGATTTTGCTATACGTTTTTAACAACTTTTTCTGCTCTGTTGAATCTAAATTGAAATCTTAATGGGTTTGTAACTGTGCACTGTGTTAGATAATGTTCCAGTGGTCTGTCGGGCATTTCTCCACAGTGCTGACATTTCCACGGCTTCATTGGGCACAGGGCGGCAAGATGCTGGCCTACTGGCCCATCCTGCACTAGCCAATCGCAGAAATGCGTATCTAGGGCCTAAGGCTCTTAGCCAATCACAGAGATGTGCATCTAGGGCCTAAGGCTCTTAGCCAATCACAGCTCCCCTTGGTTGGCGCGCTGGTGACGTCACAAGGCGTCTGTCTTGGTTGCTATGGAAATGTCCCGGTGGTGGCTGGTGCCTCACAGCACACCACCCGCTCTGCTGTCTCCCACAATCTTACAATAACAAAGCTACTCTCTACAACTATCTCTACAAATGTGTTACAACGGCCATAAGAACATATTTTGAATGTTGATAGCTTAAGCTCTCCAACGAGCCTAAGCACTTGATGTCTCATGTACAGGTTATCAATTCTAGACCGAGTGCACGCCCATTTACGTACCCGGGTGCACGGAAGCGCTCCTTCACTCCACACTCTAGTAAAAGATTTAGCTGGTGAAAACCCATTCCCTCACAAAGATTTTCATCAGATATTTGTTTAAGTATTCTCTTTGTCTCTGCTAATGATACACCTATATTAATTTCTGATAATGGTCTGCTACAGGCTGTATTTGTAAGCATATCAACAGTATCATGCTTTGAGATGCTAACATGTTATAATATCCAAAATAATTTAATTTCGAATCTGTTTTCTTTAGCAGCTAAACCCTTTAATCGAATATCACTGACTATTTTCTGGGTGTTACTACTATCTGCGTTCAGTCCAAGGAGTACACACTGCGAGTCACAGTATATACGTCCATTGCCATTGTCTTTTAAAAAATCAGGGCCAGCAGGTTAGACTTGAGTTGTACTTGCCCAATCATTGACGCGCTTCATTGCAAAATGAATGAGATAATTTTTTTTTTGAGATATATACAAGAGTTGTTACATTCTTGTACAGCCACTAGTACGCGTAGCGTTTGGGGCAGGTCCCTGGAATACGATCTCCACCGCGAAGAATCGTTGTTACAACCAAGTACACATTTTACTGTTGCGTTAAATAGAGGCTACAGTTAAGGAATTGCGCCCAGTAAATCCTCCCCGGCCAGGATACGAACCCATGACAAAACGCTCGCGGAACGCCAGGCGAGTGTCTTACCACTACACCACGGACACTGTTGTAACATCGTTAAAATATAATTTATGCACATCCGGTACATCTTCTACCTTCTACAGAACCGTCGGTATAGTACTGATACACATCGTTACCCATAACCTGAGTACTCTCAGCGATGGTTTTCAGTGCAACTGTTTTAAATTAATAATGTAGAGTGTGCACATTTAATCTTTCTTAGGTGTATTTACAAAGTCAACTGATAGATCCCAGTTATCCCGTGAATTAATTGGTTGATTAATCATTAATTGAGTTGGGCACATATTTAATTGATGGAGACCTTCTATAGACCTCAGGCGAGTGTAGCATATAAGAAAGTTTAGCTTGCAATTTCATGTGTTGCCGAGATCTACTCGACGCCTTCACACTGAAAACTGTGCTAATGGACAAAATTCTCTCACTTATTGTTCTTAATTTTAACTCGGCTCATTTTAACTTCTCGTAGACTTTGGAGCCCCAAGGATGAGAAGCATAACTTCATTTGGCAAGGCTTCAAGGGATTTTAATTTTCTGTCTGTATACAGTGTAAGATCTAAGGCCTTTTAGTCAATCACAGAGGGGATAAATGATTCATAGAACATTCTAGCAAGTCTCACGTTAATTCCATGATTTACACCAACAACAAGGACCCGCACGGGCTTTAATCTCTCCAACAGTCTCTTCTTGCGAGAAGAAAGGTACCCAGGGTAGTTAATGGGGACACCAAGGTATCTGTAAGGCTCGCAGTTCTCAAGTGCTCGCCATCTATATGATAATTGGGTGGTGGAATACCACATGGAATGAGAGAACGAGTTTTCTTTAAAGAGATAAGAAGTCATGATTGAGTCTATGGGTCTGGTAATTCCCATAGAGTGAATGGGTCCAGTAGACCTATTCACTCTGTGGATACTGTACTAATTTGTCAAACATTTTATAATAGCTGTGCCCTTAGATGCCTGGCAGTTCCGGTGAACAGATATGATGCTACCTTCTGACACGTGTCAATCACAGTCCATGTATTGTCCACAAGGGCAATATTGTTGGGTAGAACATCGAGTCATATATATAGGGAGAGCTGGCCCCATAATAGTGCTCACATAATGTTGTTTGGTACGCTTTCCGTATTTCATTCCATGTCCTTATTATGCTTGTTAGATATTAAACCCTTGTCCTAAATCGCTTTCACAGATGAATGAATGATCTATGTCTTCCCCATCTGCAAAGGACGACATTGGAGTTATGATTATGCCATAATTTATAGGCTGGATTTAACGGTACCTTTTAATCAGGGTCTTCTGATTTATAGGTCAACAGGCAATTGTTAACTAGGGACTATTTATGTAACAACAGTTTCAAGTTGCATGTTAGTAAGTTTCTGCATATACAGTGTTTAGCAAAAACAACGTTTCACTGTCCCCCACACTGCATTCATAGAATCGATTATGCCATATTACTCTGGGAGGAATATTATTTCACACACTTTAACGTTACCCAAGTGCAGTCTGAACCAGAGGATAAGTACAGATCTCTTGTAGATACGCTTCCCAAGCCACTAAATATACTCTATTGTCAGATCATCAGCTTCGGGCTGGACATGTGAGTAATGTAAGGAAGGCCTGAACTAATGCGATATAAAATACTATAGAACTAGTACTAATTCAGAAGGTACTTTTGACTAAGGAAAAGAGGTAATGATTCAACTGTAAGTGCGTCCCCATTTGGGTTACTGTATCCAAGTATGGAGACCTCATTTTCAGAAGAAGACAGCTGCTCTGAAGAAGGTGCAACACCGGGCAACAAGTCATTCCAGAGCTAAGTCATCTCTTGTATCAGGAATACTTGAAGGCCACGGGACTAACAACACTGCAAACCAGGCATGTCAGGGCGGAACTCATGAATACTTAATATATTGAACCAGTTAGAGGTTGTTGATCCGGTTATTTTCTTCAGAAAGTCAGATGTAACACAGACAAGAAGCAACGGTTTTAAGTTCACCAAGCCACAATGTAGGGCTGAGAACAGAAGATGCGTTTTCACCAACAGGGACATTAACCCAAGGAACTGCATACCAGTCAAAGCTGAAACTGTCAGAACTGTGTCGAATTCTAAAATATACATGGAAAAGATCATTAAGGGAAATGGGGGACCTTCGACAAGCCGCTGGCTTCCTGCCCTCGTCGATGCCACAGGAGTTAGTGGTCTTCAGGTAAATCAGGTAATGATTATGCACACGTGTTGAGTCACTTGTAGGTCTACTCCTCGAGTGGCTACACATGTGAGCAAACAGACATATGCCTTTAAGGTGCTTGTGGTCTATTCCTCGAATGGCTACACATGTGAGCAAACAGACATATGCCTTTCTAGTGCTTTTGTCTTTTACCCCTGTGAGCGTGATCGCGCCTGAATAGTCGTGCCGAATAGAGGTGGAAGACCCTTTCCCTGGGAAATGGTGGAGATCCTAGGTAAGGACATACCCGGGTATCGTATCTCGCGCAGACAATACAAGTTTTTATTATGGCCTTAAGAATTCGTCGAACTTGAGGTATTGTTGCCTCAATTGCGCTAGGGTGTGTTGCGCTTCTTTGTGTTTGGTTACTTTATGTTCATGTAACACTAAGTGTGGTGCCCAATGAGTTTCTCTTAGGAGTCATGGATGTTGAGTATCAATATCAATATTCGTGTGCGCAAGTCTTCTGCCACAACAAAGTTCAACACGACTGTCATGATCGATGCGTTCAATGAATTTGAACAGTGTTAGGTGGGGGTGAGGGGGGGGGGTTCCCCTGTCTTCGTATTTGGACTTTTTTGCCCATTAATTGATAATTCTTGTGAATTAGTACGTGTTTCCTACAATTAAGAAGAAACAAAAATGCTAACTTCATTATTCTAATCCACTTACTTAAACTTGAGTACCTAGTGCAGTCTATCACCAGTGTTTATGCTTAAATCATTGTAGTAGTCGAGGTCTGTGTCACTATGACCTGTGGCTTCTGCTATGGCCAACTGTTGCCTACCTGGCACTTAGGTCAATGAAACCACGATTTAGCTTTAATTATTGATTCAACATCAGTCCTGTAGACAAGTTATCAACTGGATTCTCTTCTGTTAGAACATGCAATATCCTTTTGAAAGATATTGATGTTTGTCGACTCTATTACTCGCATATAGAACCCATCCTCCTGTTTAGATAGAATCTACTGTGACGATTGTCAATAATCAGAATTCGTACGTTCTTAGCTTTTAGATAGTAGTATACTGAATAGTAAGGAACTATTTTAAAATAAATGAAGCTAAAATACAAACTTAAATATTCCTAAGCCTAGTACAGGTCACATATGAACTATATTAGGCCTCAGATATCGTATATTAAGCCTAGGAAGGTTAGGTTAGGTTAGTTTAATTTGTCAAAGCACGACAAGTAAAAAACAGCTTTCCAGTTTGTCCAACTCAATAGTTCAGATTTCTTCGTTCTAGTTTCGTTCTTCGTTGGTATATATACTATGGTCATCGTCGTTACTATAAGTACTTCCTAAACAGGTGGATGGTTTGTATTATTGTTATTTCTAATCCATTGAAGAACTGCTTCATTGTTGCTCTCGATTTCTTGTTTTGTAATATTAATGATTGTCAGGGTACGCTTAATATGATGATCCAAGCGAATGCCAACTTGTAATGCTGTTAACTCCATCTTCAGTAGAGTACAGTTTTCAACAGAGTAACTCTTGTCTTGGAGGTTAACATAAATGAGTCATTATTAAAAGATAAGCTACTTCACCGTACGACTCATTAGAGGCATCAACAACACCTGCTGTGTTGCCAGTACTCCTTCTTCCACTGTTTCTCCAATAACAGTTATGTTCTCAATACAGTCCTGTATATCAGTAATTTCTCTCCATACGTCTTGTAGCTCTGGAGGCAGGAGTTATTCCTAACAGACTTGGGTCTGCCAGCTCTTCTGTACCAAAATCCATTCTTTTATTTTCACGAAGCTAAGTAAGCTTCAGGGGTCAAAGATTTTAGATATTTAAGACAATAAGTCATGTTTGGTAATGGTTCTAAGGTTAGCTGGTAATAACTTCATAATTTTATTCTTAAATCAAACGTCACACTTAATGCTGAGCACATTCATTTAATTAAGCATTCAGTAATTGGGATAAGCTGTTCCTATCATATGATTAACTTAATTTACATTGGAAGCGTAATTATGATATGGTAATTAAGAAAGTGGAAGTGTTGCTTCTCAGTATATTTGGTTAAGTTTTCTATTGATATTAGTGGCCTTTTGGAAATTGTCTATGTATTTGTAACTTATTTAAGTTTTGTAGGACCATTAAGATTCTTCACGTTCATCTCCAGGGTAGTCTGGAGCAAACATGAGCATGAAATGGGCCCCAAATACCACTGATCTATATGTGACAGTGGGTCCAGATAACCACATAAATTTGGTAAAATTTTGAATTTCTTCAATCCTGAAGAAATTCTCTTAAAAATGCTGGTACATGTTTGCAATATGTGCGAACAATTTTCTACAAAACATAAACAGAGCATCATACATCTTCTTGATCTGTGATAAATAAATTTACAGTCATTTAAACTTGCCGTCTGTGAACTGATTTTGGCAGTGCAGTTTAATACTAAGCGCAGAGCGTAGTTACTCACTGAATAGTCATTGCCTGATGTGGTAGGTAAGTTCCTTCATTAGGGCTGTCGTTTTCTAGAATCTTTATAAATGTATTAGCCAACTAGCTGTACCGTCAGTGTTACGAACCCTTCGTAACCAGCTTCTTTATAAACTCTATGATCCTATTCAAGTTCAGAGAAAGCTAATCTTGGTGGGAATATAGTGCAATGTTTAAGGTAAATAAAAAGAATAACACTAAAAATACCCGTTATTATTTCCTATCACCAATAGAATATAGACAATATATACATGTCTGTGAGGCCAACCGGATTGGCGTTGTTAACCCTTACGCTAGCCTGCTTCAAGGATGACGGACACAATTCGCCTCAGATGAGGTCTTCGTTGTGCACTTGCTGGTACGCACAAGCAACAAAGTCAGCAACGCTCGACCAGCCCCACTGGCTAGTACCGTCCAGAACCAAAGTCTACAGCGCTCAACCGTTGTAGACTTTGGAACCCTTCCGTGTTCCCTTGTTTTCGCCACCATTCCACCCTCCTCCGTCCTCTCGACCTCCCAACCATTCCCCACTCCACCGTCCCCTCATCTTCCCCACCATTCCTTCCTCCCCTGTCCCCTCGTCTTCCCCCCCATCCCACACTCCCCCATCTGCTCGTCTTCCCCACTATTCCCATTCCCCACTCACCTGTCCCCTCGTTCTACCCCACCTACCCAACTCCTCTGTCCTCTTGCCCTTCCCACCATTCCCTCCTCCCCCATCCCCTCGTCATCCTCACTATGCCACACTCCCCCGTCCCCCCGTCCTCTCCACCATTACCCCCCCTTTTCCATCCACTCCTCCTCCCCCACCATCCCCCACTTCCCTCTTCCATTGTCCTCCCCACCATTCTCCACTCTCCTGTCTCCTTGTCCCAGACATCCCCCACTCACCCTTCCCTTCGTCCTGCCCACCATTGCCCCCCCCCCTCGTCCCCTCATCCTCCCCCACCATTCCCCACTCTCGTCCCCTCGTCCTCCCCACCATTCCTCACTTCCTCGTATGATGCATTCCCCAATGCTCTGATGTTCTCATAAAAAAAATGCGAACATCAAATTATCTGATGTCCCATCACTGAAAATTAAGTAGAACTGTTAAAAACTAAATAAAAACAATGAAAAAAAAATAACTATTTTCTCGAAATTAACTATATGGAAAACAACTCAACTCAATTCCAACGCAATGTCACACAAAATAATTAAATAAAAATGAAAATAAATCGAAATCTATGAAAATTTAATTTATCAATGAGGTCAGAAACATTGAAATGGAATCATAACATATTTGCTATAGCGTATGTTGGTCTTATATGCAAGAGATGGCTCAAGAGATTTTATGAAAAAAAGTGTGTTTTTACTTGTCAGAAGTATATTTTACCGGTCATCTATACTTATACTCACGAAATAAACGGTTTGGTAAATAACACAGCTCAATTCCAATGCAATGTCACAAAAAATAATAAAATGAAATTGAAAATATATCAAAATCTATGAAAATTAAATTTGTCAATACAATCAGAACCATTGAAATGGACTCGTAACATATTTACTATAGCGTGTGTTTCTGTTATGTGAAACAGGAAGCTGCTGTCAGATAGGATAATAACCTATCCAAAGATGGGATCAGAGGGGAAAAGACTAAATTACCGAAGAGGAAAATATGACGAGATGAGGAACTTCCTCAGGGGAATACCATGGGAAACAGAACTTAGAGACAAGAATGTGCAGAACATGATGTATTTTGTCACCCAGAAGTGTCAGGTAGCTGCAGACAGGTTTATCCCTGTCCAAAAGGAGAAAAATGAAAAACAACAGAAAAATCCATGGTTTTTCTCGCTACCTTGCAGGAATGGAAGGTAGCGAGGCAACTGAGTAAAAGAACATGGAGAAACTACAGAAATAACAGAACACCAGAGAGCTGGGAGAGATACCAGAGGGCCAGAAATGAGTACCTCAGAGTGAGGAGGGAAGCAGAGAGACAGTTTGAAAATGACATAGCGAGTCCAAGACCCAACCAAAGCTGCTGCACAGCCACATCAGGAGGAAAACAGCAGTGAAGGAACAAGTGATGAAATTGAAAAAAGGGGAGAACAGATACACAGAGGAGGTGTGTGAAGAACTCAACAAGATATTCTAGGAGGTCTTCACAATAGAACAAGGAGAAGCCCCTGCACTAAATGAGGAGGAGGCAAACCAAGCAACCTTGGAGGAATTTGACCTCACCAGTGATGAGGTCAAAAAGTGTCTGCTGGAGTTGGATGAGACAAAAGCCGGTGGGCCTGACAGAATCTCACCATGGATACTAAAGGATGGTGCAGAAGCACTAAGTGTGCCGCTCTCTATGGTGTATAACAGGTCACTGGAAACAGGAGACCTACCAGAAAGTTGGAAGACAGCTAACGTGGTCCCAATATACAAGAAGGGTGACAGGCAAGAGGCACTGAACTACAGGCTAGTTTCCCTAACTTGTATACCATGTAAGGTGATGGAGAAGATCGTGAGGAAAAGGCTTCTAGGGCATCTGGAGGGAAATAACTTTGTAACACACCACCAACATGGGTTCAGAGAAGGTAAATCGTTTATTATAATTATATGACCAGGCAACAAAAATTTGGCAGAAAAGAGAAGGGTGGGCCGACTGCATTTTCCTGGACTGCCAGAAAGCCTTTGACACAGTACCCCATGAAATGCTGTTAAAAAAGTTGGAGCAACAGGCAGGAGTAAAAGGGAAGGTGCTCCAATGGATAAGGGAGTACTTAAGCAACAGGAAACAGCGAGTAACGGTGAGGGGGAGACATCAGAGTGGCGAGATGTCAACATCGGAGTCCCACAGGGCTCAGTACTTGGACCCGTCCTGTTTCTAATATATGTAAATGATCTTCCAGAGGATATAGACTCATTCCTCTCAATGTTTGCTGATAATGCAAAGATTATGAGAAGAATCAAGACGGATGAAGATAGGCAGAGACTACAGGATGACCTGGACAAACTGGAGGAATGGTCTAGAAAATGGCTGCTAAAGTTCAACTCAGGAAAGTGTAAGGTAATGAAATTAGGCGAAGGGAACAGGAGGCTGAACACAAGGTTCCATCTGGGAGGTGAAATCTTGCAAGAGTCAAATAGAGAGAAAGATCTGGGGTTTGATATCACACCGAACTTGTCCCCAGAGACCCTACATCAAAAGGATATCATCAGCGGCATATGCTAGACTGGCCAACATAAAAACTGCCTTTAGAAACTTGTGTAAGGAATCGCTCAGGACCCTGTATGCCACTTATGTCAGACCAATCCTGGAATATGCAGCTCCAGCCTGGAGTCCATACCTAGTTAAACATAAGACAAAGTTAGAGAAGATTCAGCGATATGCCACCAGATCGTCCCGGAACTGAGAGGTATGAGCTACGAGGAAAGGCTAAAGGAGCTGAACCTCACGTCCGTGGAAAACAGAAGAGTAAGGGGAGACATGATAAGCACATACAAAATTCTCAGGAGAACTGACAGGGTGGACAAAGACAAACTCTTCAGCACGGGTGGGACATGAACTAGGGGACACAGGTAGAAACTTAATACCCAGATGAGCCACAGAGACGTCAGAATGAACTTTTTCAGTGTCAGAATAGTTAACAGATGGAATGCATTAGGCAGTGATGTGGTGGAGGCTGACTCCATACACAGTTTCAAATGTAGATATGATAGAGCCCAGTAGGCTCAGGACTCTGTACATTAGTTGACTGACAGTTGAGAGGCGGGACCAAAAGGACAAAGCTCAAACCTCGCAAGTACAATTAGGTGAGTTAGGTTAGGTGAGTACAGATGGCACTGTTCCTTAAAAAAAATGTTTTTACCTATCACAGCCATGACATCTATACTTATACTTACGAAATTAATGGTATGGTGAAAAACACGGCTCAATTCCAGTGCAATGTCACACAAAATAATTAAATCAAAACGAAAATAAATTGAAATCTATGAAAACTCAATTTATCAATGCCATCGGAAAATTTTAATGGAATCGTGACATATATAGTATAGCACAACCCGTTCTCGCACTTTCGTATAGTCAATATTGACTTATTAAATACGTGCATATGTGACATACTAAACATACTAGTTTACCTTGAAAAGCTTCATAGAAAACACCGACCTTACCTAACCTTCTTAGTATGTTAAGATAAGCATCTTATTGCTTTGTAATTACAATTACTACTTAACCTATTATAGGTATAGGTTAAGTAATAATTGTAATTATGAAGCAATAAGATGCTTATCTTAACATACTAAGAAGGTTAGGTAAGGTCAGTGTCTTCTATGAAGCTTTTCAAGGTAAACTAGTATGTTTAGTATGTCACATATGCACGTATTTAATAAGTCAATATGGACTGTAAGAAAGTGCGAGAACGGGTTGTATAGCATGTGTTCCCATTATGTGCAACAGATTGCACTGTTTTTCAAAATAAGCAAGTTTTTACCTGTCACAGGTGTGGCATCTATTTAGTAGATATATAAACATGCACGTATTCGAATGGAACGTTGTGTCAAAATTTTAAAGCAATCATTGAAGAACTTTTGGAGATTACAGCATGAGTTGCTGTTACGTCCAACAGATGGCGCTGTTTTTTTTAAAAGCCTGTTTTTTCCTGTCACTGGTGAGGCATGTATACAGTGGGTCTTTAAAACCTGTGCCAATTCGAATGCCAAGTTTTGTCAAAATTTCAAAGCAATCGGTAAAGACGTTTCGAAGATTTCCTTCACATGAAAAACACTTGAAAAACACAGTTTCGGTGACTAGGGGCTTGGGTGACGTCGGGGTTAGGTTTGATCATCTGTATCCTAGTGGTTTCCAGTAGTAGGGTGTAAGCCACACAGACAAATTTTTTTTTTCAGGCCAGAGGACCCCTGTGCGGTGTAAGCCACACAGACGAATTTTTTTTAGGGGGGGAAATATCGTGTCTGTGAGCCAGGGTTTTCAGGTAAATTTTGTCAGTCGCAGATTTTAGAAGTAAGGATTTCTTATGATGAAAATAATTTCCGAGACATAGAAGTTTGTTAAGGGCTTATGGGAGAAATTCAAATATAGTGTGTAGCGCTTTAGGGTTTCCAGGAGAACTCTACGGACATATTTTACCTGTTTTCAACTTACAAAAATCGTCTATGTAAGCCATAGTTTTTCAGGTAAATTTAGAAAATCACCTGTGCGGACCAATGTTTTCAGGTCTCGTACCTCACATCACCTCCCTCTCCCCTTACCTCGCAATCTCTCACGTCACCTTTATTTACCTTAGGCCCGGCCAGCCAGACGCTTCGTGTAGGTCGCCTCTTATCATATCTTATCTTATCTTCTCCATAATATCTGGACCGTCCCTCCACCCTCTCTCTCTCTCTCTCTCTCCTCTTCATATTATTCTCTCTTCCTATTTTTTTCTGACATCGTAATATTTTGTTCCTTTTTTCATTAGCCAGTCAGTTTTATACAAATCAACCGAAGCATCTCAATGTAACCTTTAATACTGAAACTGCCTCCGAGACTATCTAAGCTGGCCCCAGCTACCTGCCCCAGGCTATCTGCCCGAGACAATCATCACCTGATTACCTGCCCAGACATCTACCAGTCATTGTCAGCGTTCGCCACCGTAATAATTTATATATATATACATTAGGCGTTAATAAAACTTATTTATTTATTTATAATTTATTTAGTCATCTAATTCTTAGTTTACACAATTTATAATAAAAGAGTTTATTCCCAGTATTCGCCAATCATTCTCGCTATTAATAAAACAGCCAAACGCTCACTCAGGGGCACACTATCGTTATTACGCTCATTCAGGGGCCCCCTCAGATTGCCTAAGGTCAAAGTCTCAGAAGCCTACACTTTCAGTCAACATTCAATCTTCATCCTGTTCACAAGGTTCCCCCAGTCTAGTCATATCATCATGTCAGTGTGTCCTCTGTGCCTGTCTCCTCTCAACAACAACGAAATCGTGCATGTGTGTCAAACTCAGTGTTTAACATGCCTAGGTGAAATGTCTATCAACGCTCTTCAAGAATGCAGACTGTACTGTATAGGATGCAACGGGCCTACACCGCCTGGACATTTTGACGTAACCTGTACCAGCTGTGGACAACTCTATTGTGCAAATCGTAAGTACCTCTTTTTCTCGCACATTCAATAAACTTTCAAAGAAAATATATATCTGAAACACACATACATACAAACAGTCAATTTTTATATATTATTCTTATTTCAGTTCATGGTTCTACTTCCTGCCCGTACTGTCGTTGGTCCGTTAACCGGGAACCTCCCACCGAAGCCAGAAACGTCATTGAACCTCCACCCAAACGCCGTCGCATCATAAATAACCGTACGTTTTCACAATAATTTTCGTAATTTTAAAAGTTATTAATTGTATATTTTAACAAGTGTATAAATAAGTAATAAGTACTCATACAGAAAAATGTTTCCATTACAGGAGTTCCTATTCGTGATCAAGAGAATCTCATACTTGGTGGAATCAACATCCCAGCTCGTAAGTAATATTATTATTTATCTATAATTCAGTTTTTCCTCATATTTAGACTTTTTGTTTTTCCTCTTAATAATAATTCCTCTTATTTACACTATATTTTCCTCTTTAAGTTACAAACATTGTTTTCCTATTAAGGTTTTCAAATCCTCTTAATGTTTTCAAATTTGCTTTCCTCTTAATGTTTATTCATTGCTAATATTATGTTACAGAATCGCCCCTGGATTCAACCCAACCCTCTGAGTGGAGCACGCCTGTACGCAGTCAACCCCAGCTGTCCCAGGAGCTAGAAGAAGATGCACCAGACGGCAACCAGCAGGCATCCTCAGATGAAGAAGAAGAAGACAATCAACCCCCTGTTCACGACATATCAGATGAAGAAGTCAACGCTCCAGATTCCCCAGAGGTACTTAACTTAGATAACGTTGTTCCCCGAGTGTTAGAAGTCATACGCCATTTCGAAGGATCATTCTCGAGACATTCTTTCTCCATTCCCGGTCATTTAGACGCTGACCCCAGCTTATATATAAATAGGTATAGGGAATTTTTTATAGAATATATAGACAATCAGTTCAGACAAATACAGGAAGAATTCCCTCCCTCATTTCACATTTACCCTGATGTAAGCCTAATTTTGCAAAAACTTAATCATGCCGACGATCAATATGAAATATTAGACGAAGTATTTTCAATTAGAGGCGAAACTCAGACTGTTACACAGGAAGAGGTGGAAGTTCTTGTAAATTCATGGGTTGACGAAATGTCTGCTAAAATTGACGAATGCCTAAAAAATGTCCAATCCTCAAGTGTAGGAATTCATTCCATGTCAGGCTTTGCCATTAATTTTTCATATATTCGCCACCCTATGCACCTTGGATCTTACGTACCTTATCCTGCGAAATTAAGGGGTAAAGAATCAGTATTTAATCCTGAAAGTGAAGGAGATGAGTGTTTGTTACAGTGCATTGCAGCATATAAAAACTTAGCATTGGGCAGGACCCTGAATAACGTTAGAAAGTGTTACAAAAACCTTCAATGGTGTAGAAGATTCGTAGTATGGGCAGATGAAATCAGATTCCCCGTATCATTTGATAATCTTAAGAAAATAGAGAAGCTTAACAAAATTTCTATTTATATTTATACAATAACTCATGAAAGTAACAGATACTATCTTAGTTTAACTAGGAAAAGCCAGGAAAAGTATGCCGATAAAGTTCCTTTGTTGTTATTAGAAGGCAAGCATCTCTGTCTGATCAAGGACTTCGATAAATTTGTAAAGAATATTAACCATAATCGGTATAAAATTCCTGACACTCATAAATTCTGTAAAATTTGCCTTTTGCATGCTCCCTTAGATGAAATTCATGCTCACGAAGAGTCATGCACTGTATCCCAAGTATTTTCGTTCTATAACGCTAATGATAAAATCAGTTTTAAAAATTACGGTAGGACCTATAGCCCAACTCACACCGCCTATTACGATTTTGAATGTCTATTAGACCGTCAAAATCCTAGAGGCATGGTGGAATGTAAGCATAAAGCAATTGCTTATGCTTACATGATTTTAGACAGGGAATTCAATGTCGTAGAAACGTATTCATACGTAGGCCCAGACGCGGTCAATCATTTTATTACAAAGCTAGAAGCCTCATGGAAAGCTATTCATGCTCAGCTCCCCAACTTCCCTAAGAACTTGTCTAGAGAACAGGAAAGAATGTTTCAAAGACAAAATACGTGTCAATTGTGTCATCAAACTTTCAAGGATAAGAAAGATAAACATAGACATCATAATCATGATATTCAGGAAAATAATTACTTAGGTGCTTATTGTGCTCGTTGCAATTTACAATGTAAAAATGCTCGTAGATACTTGACCACATTTTCCCATAATGCTGCCTATGATCTTGGAATTATACTTAAAGAACTGTCCAAAAATCCTCACCGCGATGTAGAAATTCTAACCAAGGAAGGATTGAAATTTATGCAAGTCATCATAGGTAAACTTAAATTTCTAGATAGCCTAGCTCTCCTTAATGGGTCATTAGGAACCTTAGCAAGCGAGCACGTTGCCGGTAAGAAAGCCACCAAGTACACTGAACACATACTAAATGGCGTATCCGATGAAGCTAAAGCTCTGTTAATTAAAGGTAAACAAAGCCTATGTTATGATTATATTTCTTCCATGGACGTGTTAGACGAACCTCAGCTCCCTTCGCGAGATAAGTTTTACAATGTTTTACATGACTCTCCACTGTCTGAAGAAGATTATAACAATGCTCTTAAAGTGTTTAATTTAGGGAACTGTACAAACATCAAGGATTACCTCATGTTATATTTAAAAGTTGACGTGGGAATGCTAGTTGATATATTTACACTTTGGCGAACATCACTGAAAGAAATTTATGAACTAGATATTGTTTTCTATGTATCACTTCCTAGTTATGCTTGGGATGCGTTCTTATTTAAATCAAAAGTTGTACTTGACTATGTGTATGATCAGAATATATATGATTTGTTGAGAAGGAATCTTAGAGGGGGGTTCACATCTTCCATTAGACAATTTACACAGGCTGTTAACGAGCACACTACATCTAACCCTAGCTCTGATGACGATACTCACATATTGTACCTCGACTTCAATAGCTTATATGCAGCGTGCATGGCTGAGGTACTTCCCCAGGGAGGGATTAGATAATTAACTGACCTTGAGCGGGATACCTTATTAGGGCAAGGGTTACAACATATCCCCTGTAATCAAGACAAAGGTTATTGGATTTTATGCGATACAAAACATGTATCTCCCGAGGTAGCCAGGTATACTGATGATCTGCCCCTTGTACTGTCTTATACTAATACAACTGAGGAGTTTTTGTCAGAGTACAGTAAGAAAACCCTTAATGATGAAAAACGTAAGCTCCCACCTAAAAATACTAAGTTAATTGCATCCCACTTGCCCCAAAACGACTACTTAGTAAGCCTTGATTTCCTGCAATTGCTATTAAAACTTGGACTAGAAGTTGAACGAGTAAAAACAATCTATGAATTTAAACAGGCTCCCTATTTAAAAGATTTTATTTCAACCAACATTCGAGAACGAGCCAATACTACCTGTAAAGTTAAAGAAAAAGCTTTTAAACTCATAAGTAATAGTCTGTACGGGAAATCAATGACAAATATATCTAGATATGCTAATACTCACCATCTAGTAACGACAAAACATTCATTCTTAACTCATGCAAGAAACCCTTTGTATAAACGAGCTGTCTCTTTAGGTCCAGATAGGGTTCTCTGTACAGTAATGAAAGACATCCTTAAAGTTACCACTCCTTCTTACATGGGATATCAGATCTTGCAGATAGCCAAGAGACGTTTATACGAGTTCTGGTATAATGTAGTTAAAGCCCATTATGGGGAGAGAGCTAGACTAATTTATACGGATACAGACTCATTCATATTTACTCTGACCTGTAAAGATGCTTTCCAAGAAATGACAAAAGCTCCTCTAGTAGATTATATGGATTTCAGTAATTTTGACAAAGATCATCCTATGTATTCTGCTACTCGCAAAGGTGAACTAGGACTCCTCAAGTCAGAAGTAAAGCAGAAAATTATAACTGAATTAATTGCACTCAAGCCTAAAACTTATTCTCTCCTAACCCTTGATAATGAACATTTATGTAAATGTAAAGGGATTCCTTATCACCAACAAAAGAAAATAACACATGCATCTTTTCAGAACACATTAGAGACAAATACAACTTATAATTTTGTATCCCGATCCATTCGTAATGTTAATGGACAGATATGCACGTGTAAAACAACTAAGCGCGGTCTGTCAGCTTTTGATGACAAGAGGTACCTCATTAGTCCCACAGAGTCATTAGCTTACGGTCACCCAGACATTCCAGAGCGTGAGGTACAGGTACAGGAAGAGGTACAGGTACAGGAAGAGGTACAGGTAGAGGAAGAGGTGCAGGTAGGGGATCCAGTAATTGTAGATAATCCCCAACCAAGAAGTCAATTGTTCCCCATTTTTAATCTTTGGGAAAAGCGGGATAGAGTCGCTCAGCAATTATTCCCTAACAACAACTAAGTCTGTTACTGTATTGTCTATGTATTATCTATAACTATATTCAAATGTCTATGATATTGTATTGGCTATGATTTGTTACTGTATTTGATATGTTATGACTATGATTTAATGTCTATGATATTTGATATTGTATATTCTATGATTTGTTACTGTATTTGATATGTTATGACTATGATTCAAATGTCTATAATAATGTATATTCTACGATTTTATTACTGTATTGGATATGTTATGACTATGATTTTATTGGCTATGATATTTGATATTGTATATTCTATGATTTTATTACTGTATTGGTTATGTTATGACTATGATTTTATTGGTTATGTTTAAATAAAAACTCGAATGTAGATTTCGTTTAAATACTCCTTTCGTTATATATTTGTAGTTAGTCTATTGAATCCTAGCAACATGGAAGGGCAGAAAAAAGTTATTACTGAATCCCAGTTGAATATATTTAGTGAACCATCAAGAATTATTATTGCTGGATTTTCAAATGGTGGGAAGAGCTATTTATGTGCTAAAATGATAGAGAAATATCAGCAGAACTTTGCAAAAATAATTATCTGTGGAAGCGGGTATAAAGAGTTGAGAACTAATCCACTTATTAAACATAAGATATCTTTTTACTCTGAAATTGTAAACCCTTTAGATGATCGTGATCCAGAGGACACATCTCATATATTAGTTGTTTATGATGACTTGTATGTTGAATCTACAAACTCTAAAATAGTAAGTGATATATTTACTAAGGGACGGCATGAGAACATCTCTGTTATTTTTATAACCCAAAATATATTTTTCAGTGGGAAATTTTCTAGATCTATAAGTTTAAATGCTTCTCATTTTATTCTGCTTAAATCAAGAGACTTGTCCCAGATAGAAACATTAGGCAGACAAATATTCGGAAAACAAGATGCCAAGAAATTTTTAGATATATATAAGAAAGTGATTTCTCGACAGTATGGGTATTTACTTGTTGACTTGGGCGTTAAAACACCTGAATCCATAATATTTAGGGGAAATATTGTAAATGAACCCCCATATGAAATAGTGTATCAATGGTGAACATTACACAAACTCTTAATAAGATATACAATGACCCCAAGTCTGTAGGTGGGTTTGGTGGCGTTTTAAAATTGTATAAGGCTGCAAAGAAAACAATCCCTGAAATAACTATAAAAGATGTGAAAGACTATTTAAAAACGTCTAATGCATATACCTTACATCTATTAAAAAAACGTAAATTTAAACGAAGACGTATCTTAGCACCTAGACCTAAAGCTTTCTTTACCAGTGACTTGGCTGATATGACATTGTTAGCTAAGCACAACAATGATATTAAATATTTATTAGTTTGTGTTGATATATTTTCAAGGTTTGCACATGTAGTTCCACTATCCACTAAATCAGGTCAGAGTGTAAGTGAAGCCATGAAAGCTATTCTGGATTTACCTTCATCAAAAGGTGTAAGGAAGCTTAACACAGATAAGGGCGGTGAATTCTATAATAAATATATGAAACGATTGTTAGACAGTAAAAACATTGATCTGTACAGTGTATTTTCTCAGGAAACTAAAGCCAGCATTGCAGAGAGATTTATAAGAACATTGAAAACTAAGATATATAAATATTTAACGGCTTATAACACCTTAACCTATATAAATGTTTTACCTGATATGGTTAAAACGTATAATAGAACACCACATAGAGGATTAAAGGGGAAAATACCTATTGATGTACATGCTTTATCTTCGCCTCAAGATGTGACTAGGCAATTTAAGCTCATGTATAAAGGAGAGCAGCAGACTAAGCCACGCATCAGTAATCATCTGTCTGTAGGAGATACAGTACGGCTTGCCTTATCTAATCGTATTTCAAAGTTCAAAAGAGGTTTTCATCAACAGAACACTAAGGAAATATTTACAATTGCTCAAATTGATACTAAACAACCCGTGCCTTTATATTATCTAAAGGACTTAAATAATAGACTTATAGAAGGCGGATTTTATAGAGAGGAGTTGACTCCCACCTACTTGTCAGATACATTTGAAATTGAGAGAATTATAAGTAAACGTAAAGTTGGTAATACTACTTTATATAAAGTTAGATACGTCGGTTACGACAGTTCATTTGATCAGTGGGTGAATTCAGATGACGTGAAGAAACTATGAAGAAGCAGCCCTTAGTTAGCAAGTATCGTGGATTTATTGAACTATTAGCTAGATTAGGTTATAATTCTAGGAAAAAGTTAATTAAGACTCTTAAAAAGGAACATATACTTTGCTTATCAGAAATATTTAATAATTTCTTAAAAAATAAAATTGAAGTTGGGAAGCCTATTTTAAAGAGATTTTCTAAATATAGAGCTCTACTCCATACATTAGCCTGTAAGAAGAAGGCTATTTCACTCAAGAAAGACATATTAACAAGTAAAAGAGGAGGTAATTTATTGGGCATTTTACTTCCCATAGCTATAAATTTCATTTCAAGGCTATTTAATAAGGAATAATGAAAGAATTCTATCTTGTACCACGAAAAGCTATTGATCAACAGAAGCCTACGGCAGTAAGTGTTGAGAAGCCTACGATGACAGTGAGAACAAATCCTGTTATACAACACTTGATAGACTTAAGATTAAAGCTTAAGGATTATGATTTTGCTGTCTCCTTGTTAAATTATTTTAATACAACTGGACTTGTAAAGTGGGATGAGGAAGGGAACATTACATCGCCAGTTACTGGGATCAATATTGTTGATGACGTTATAGGCAGGATGTGCACTCCGAAATTGTTATTCCCAGAAGATAAACTGCCAATAGCAAAGTTGTTTTTCTCTTTGACCTCTACACCTAAGAATTTATTTAGAAATGTAGATGCGAAAAATCAAGTGTTTTCTCCTCCAAGTTTGAAGAGGAAGATCAAGGCTGGAGATGAAGGAGAGTCTACCTGGATATCATATTAAGGTGAGTTTCTGTTTATTTTTATCATTTACTATTAGTCTACAGGATGGATAGTTACATTATATATGCAGCGAGTAACTCTGATACTGATGTATTTAAAAACAATGCTCCCAATGCTTTTGAAAATAGATTACATAATCAGCTGCCTTTAGACCCGAATAAAGCTTATGAAGTGTGCCTGAAGAATATATTCCTGCCTCCATCTTATTTCGCTGTTAGGAGGAATGACCCAGAAAGTTTTATTTCAGTTCAACTTCTAGTGTCTAATAAAAATTTATCTGATTTGAGTACGGTGAATACATCTTTCACTTTAAAGTCGGATATTTTAACCAGTGATAATTGCATAGAGCTAACGACTATTTTAAATAGAGAAATTTCTACTATATTTTCAAAAGGTTCACTGAGTTTTATAGGACCCGTACTTAATTATAATTTCCCAGATCACGGGGACGTTAATATGAAATATGATTCGAGTATTAATCGAATTAAGTTTAATGCAGCATTTAGTGAGAAGTTGTTAAAATTATTTATTACAAAGGATGGAAAATTAGTTGTTCGAATTTCTTTATCTTTCGGTCGAAATATATGTAAAGTTATTGGAGCTGAAGTAGGTAAAGCCTATGATATTTTTATTATGAATAAGCTACCTAATAACAGGTTATCTGTACAAGATACATGCTATTATTATCCTAGGCCAGGAGGCCGTATAGATTTCTTGTGTGTATATTGTGATAAGGTGCAGCCAACCATGTTTGGTAATCAGATTGTAAATATCTTGGATGTTGTTTCGTTTCAAAGTAATGTAACACACAGGAAATTATATAAACCTTTAAATACGACTAATATTGATGGCATCAGTATTAGATTAACAGATCAAGATGGGGAGCCTGTATATTTTGAAAAGGATGGATGTACGATTGCAGTATTACATATTAGACCCGTTGATATATAATGGCATGAGTAGAGGGAGTTTATCATTCTCTCTTGGCACGTTTAAACATGAGGGTCGGGTTTGTACCGCTGTCTGTTGACGAGGTAGGGCGATTTATCGCTCCTCGAGGGAAGAGAGGTGGAGCACTGGGCGATATTACTGTTTTTGATAGAAGACATTTAAGAGGAGGTGGAATATTAAGTTTCTTAACTGGTCTAGCTCGTAGAGCAACTCCTTTCCTATTAAAAACTATTATGCCAGCAGCATTGACAATGGGACAGAATTTTTTGCAGGATATAAATGCTGGTCAAGGTACTTTGAAAGATTCAATTAGAAAACGCGGTATGGAAACATTGAAAAGTATAGGTCCTAAATTGTTAGCAGGTGGCCGAATAACGAAAAGAAAAACGAAAAGACCTGCCTATATAAAGAAAATGGATAGATATAAAGACGTGTTTTCATAAAACAGTACTAGTTGTATGCTAGACGCATACATGATGAGTGTAAATGCTCCTAGTGCAGCATTGCAAGTTCCTTTAGAAAATTATACAGCTGCTATAAGCGATGGCTTTCCTAAAGTTAATCCGCATAGAATGGTTGAAAGTACGATATTTTCAAGACAGACACAGGATATTTTACCTGTGAATTCAAGTATTAACAATAAATTTAAAGACTCTTATATTGAATTCTGTATCCCGGGAGTTAAGGGACAATTTATTGATCTTTCGAGCTTGACGCTAGAACTGATGGTTGAATTAACGGGACCTGACGGAATTACGGCTTTAGCGGATATTAAAAATGCATCAGTAGTCAATGGTTTGTCCCAGACAATGTTTAAAGCTGTAACTGTTTATTTAAATGAACAAGTGGTGGAAACTAATTCACTATTTTCATATTTATCATATGTAAAGCTAATGACGACGCTTTCTGAATGTAAAGCTGAAAGATTTAAAGAACTGACGTATTTCTATAATGATGTTTTTCCTGAAAAATATGATGTAGATTATTTTAAGAATGCCTCAGAAGACCTTAAATCTAGATTTGTAAAGTTAAAAACTGAGGGAGTAAATTGTTGCTTTAAACTGCTATTGGACATTACAACTTTGAGCGAATATCTTTTGGATGGAATTGATATTCGTTTGAGATTAGAACTTAACAGTGATCCGTGGGTTATAAACAGTATTGAATCTGGATATAAGTTTAACATAAAACTAGCTAGAATGTGGATTGATCGGATAACTCCATTTGCATCTGGATTTGAGACTATTAATAGAGCTCTGGCTGAACAAAATACGCCAGTTACATATACGTTTGATAAGACACTCCACAAGACGTTCATTCTTGGTAATGGGCAGCAGAGATTAAGTATTGACCAGCCATGGGGGAGCATTATCCCAGATAAATTATTTATTATGATGATGGATATGGAAGCAATATCAGGAGCGTATACACTTAATCCACTTTATTTCGATCACTGCGATTTATCTAATGTATATATTACACGTGATGGGACAAACTTATTTAATATAACTTGCAAGTTCCCGAATAAATGTTCGAAACTATACTACGAGACTCAAAATACAGTAGGCTTTAATGCTTGCAATACCTTGACATATAATTCATTTATAAAAGGAAGAACGTTACTGGCATTTAGACTAACGCCTGAGGAATTGAGAGATACCCTTCCTATAGAGGCTTCGGGTAACCTGAGAATTACATTAGAATTTGCTGTTCCAGCGAAATCAAATAAAGTTATTATTTTATTCGGAATTACAACGGGAGTATTGAGAATTTATTCCGATAGGCGAGTTGTGTGTGATACAAGAGCATGAACTGCAAACAAATTAATACGGCATTGAACGATATGAAAGGTAGTAAAGCTAAATATATTGGATGCTATTTAGCGACGGATATATATAGAATAATGAAGCAAATACGGGATAAACCGATTATGTTTATAATAAATACCTTAGGAAGAGACTCTAAGGAAGTAATGGGTCACTGGATTGTTGTATATAAATCTAAACGGAAAATAGTTATACTCGATTCATATGGAATAAATGTGTATTCGCCATACATTTCGGAGTTTATAAATTATTATAAAGACTGTGATGTATACACGTTTACAGAGAGACTTCAGAGTTTAAATACTTACGTATGCGGGCTATATGCGATGTTTTTCTGTTACCATCTTTCAAACAAGGATCTAAAAACTGCAATAAAGCTATTTGAAACTAGTTTTACTTATGGAGAATATATGCAGAATGATAGGAACGTAATGAGGCTATCTTATGCTTTATTTAAAAATATGCCGAGCTGCTATGAAACGCTGTGTTATGATAAGAGCGATATTTGTTGGAAAATGTGCTTGGAGACGACTGGCTGAATGAGGCTATAACAAATTATCTAACGGAAAATGGTGAGTACATTTGTTTCGAGGTTTTATGTGTCTGATATATATTGTACATGTGTAAACGCTATCTGAAACTGTTATTCTTTATTTACAGAGATGAAGAGTGAATAGGACGGATATTATACAAGCGGATTGAGGAGCGAGCTTCTTAGAACTTCGGGCTAAATGAATCGTTTATTATAAATTGTGTAAACTACGAATTAGATGACTAAATAAATTATAAATAAATAAATAAGTTTTATTAACGCCTAATGTATATATATAAATTATTATGGTGGCGAACGCTGACAATGACTGGTAGATGACAGGGCAGGTAATCAGGTGATGATAGCCTCGGGCAGATAGCCTGGGGCAGGTAGCTGGGGCCAGCTTAGATAGTCTCGGAGGCAGTTTCAGTAATAAAGGTTACATTGAGATGCTTCGGTTGATTTGTATAAAACTGACTGGTTAATGAAAAAAGGAACAAAACATTACGATGTCAGAAAAATAGGAAGAGAGAATAATATGAAGAGGAGAGAGAGAGAGGGTGGAGGGACGGTCCAGATATTATTATGGAGAAGATAAGATAAGATAAGAGGTGACCTACACGAAGCGTCTGGCTGGCCGAGCGTAAGGTAAATACAGGTGACGCGAGAGATTGTGAGGTAAGGGGGGGAGGGAGGGGGTGTGAGGTACAAGCGGGAGAGGCAGGGGGAGGGAAAGGTGAGGGAGGGGGGGATGGCTGTGAAATGATTCAGATATACTAGTTTCTAAGTAAGAATCCTCGTATGACATTACTTCATGATAAGAACTTAACAAACTTCTAAAATCTCGGAAATTACTCACTCATAAGAAATCCTTAATCTGTGACTCCCCAAATTCACCTGAAAACCCCCAAGCGCTACACGGGATATTGGACCTGAAAACCCCCAAGCGCTACACGGGATATTGGACCTGAAAAAAAAATATCACCTGTGGCGCTTACACCCCACAGGGGTCCTCGGCCAGAAAAAAAATATCACCTGTGGCGCTTACACCCCACAGGGGTCCTCGGCCAGAAAAAAAAGTATATCACCTGTGGCGCTTACACCCCACAGGGGTCCTCGGCCAGAAAAAAAAAAATTCGTCTGTGTGGCTTACACCGCACAGGGGTCCTCTGGCCTGAAAAAAAAAATTCGTCTGTGTGGCTTACACCCTACTACTGTTTCCTGTTCCCAGAGCTTGCTCACTCTAATCCTGCATCACCCAACTGGGTTACTTCTAAGGCAGACTGTTCTGTGCCAAGTGTGGCTACTAATATATTTTTACTAAGTACTTTATATTCAGGGGTTGACGTATTGAGCCTGAGTACGTGCCCGTCAGAAGATTACTGTGTGCAAAAATGTTACAAATGATTGCTCTGTATTTTCATCTTTTTAAGTATATAAGTATGCTAATAATCTGATCCAGTCAGAAACCCTATGTCCCAGATAACTTTAGCGATAATATGTTTAACAGATAAATTGATATGTTAGCTTTCAAATGTTGTAAAGCAGATGGCTTTATCTCTTATATTCTATCCTGAATAGACCTATAATAATTTTCGCAGCTGACATGGGGCTCCACTACGTCGTAAGCTTGGGGTCCTGAGATAGTCAGGAATTCAGAAATGTTCAAAGTGACCCGTGCCACAATTTAAAGTTCCTTTTTTTCTACCACTCTTTTGGCGACTATTCTTTGGGTGGAACATTCATCAAAAACAAAACCTGTCCTGACCTTGTTGCTTACCTGGTCCTGTTGCTGAGGAACTGCAGTGCAGTGTGCAGTTTTGCTACTAAGTTCGTTTTAGCCAACAATTCCGACACTGTGTTTTCCAATTTTTAGTATATAACTTGTGTGGAATAAACTTTTGGATTAGGTGAACATAAGGTTTCGGTCTCCTCTCCACATCAAACGGTACGATGACTTGCACGCTCAACACCATTTGGAACTCGCTGGTGTCAGATGGTTCTCTGAGATTGTCGTGAGCTTGCAAGCATCGTGTAAGGTATTTTTAAGACTCCTATACAAACAGTAGGAGTCTTAGAAACAAAATAGTTGATATAGTGCTCTTATCCGTGCAGAATGGCTAGATGATATTGCAATAGCTTAAACGTAGATCAATGTAGAGAACAAGCTATTATTAGCTGAACAACAAATTAAGGGATTTAAATTATTTCACACAGATAAACAGATGAGACGAGGAGTGGGAGTATCCATATGAGTCAGGGAATTTTTTTTTAATGTAGTGTTAGAGAGAGGATCAAAACTGAGCCAACGGAGACTATTTTGTTTGAATTATATTAAAATTATAATTATCAATAATAAGAAACATATAGTCCACGAAACTTCGAGAAAATGGAAGCAAATATCTGGCATCTTGCTCAGTGTATATGTTACGGGTAAGTTTTAATTGTAATCGAATAAACTGGATTAACAAAACGGAGTACCAAAGCAGAAGATTTATAGAACTAGTTGATAAATGGTTCCTAAAAATACATATTAAGAAACAACCACGGGAAAATAGTATTTTAGATAGTGATAACTAACAGACAAAAATAAATGATAATGAAATATGGAGAGAGCTAGGGAACAGTGATCACAAGGCAATCAGATATAACCTAGAATGAAACCGATGTGGAAGAAAATTGTTTGATAAGGTGCCAGATTTTCGAAAAGCTGATTTTGATAGACTAAGGAATTTACTGAGAAGAATAGATAAGACCGACCTAAACATGCGAGGTGGGATGTTCTTGAGATATGACGCGAAGCTGGAGGCTAGTGACGTGATAAGGAGATTCAAATTACAGTAGAGTAGGGGGGGGTTTCTCAGCATTTTCTGAGACTGCTTCCCATCTCTCCTACTGCTCTATCTATCCATCCATCTGCCTATCTAAACATATATCTATCTGTCCCTCTGTCCATATCAATATCTATTCAATCATCTATGTGTTTCTCTGTCTTTCAATCAGTCTATCTATTGATTTATGTATATAACTGTCTATCAATCAACTATATCCATCTATCTATCATTCTCTCATTATATCAATTTATCTATCAATGCATCTACTCATCAATCGATCCATATATCCATGCACCTATCCATCTATCAATCTATCCATCTATATATCCATCCATCAATCTATCCATCTATATATCCATCCATCTTTCTTTCCATCCATCACTCTATCCATCTATATATCCATCCATCTTTCTTTCCATGCACCTAACTATACATCTATCCATCTATCTGTGCGTTCTTTCGCCGTACCATCCTAAATATTATAGTATAAAATACACACAAAATAAATCAGATTAATTTTATTGTTAAATTTGCTGAATAATGTTGAGGTTAAGTAGTTTACAGTGGTTGAGCAGCACAGATACCATCAGGTAGATAAGAATAACCCAGAGAGAAAAATAATTTGAGAAGATTATAATGGGGGAATATATTATACGATATTATTATTATTATATTTCGTCTGTTTTGGATAGTTTTTAGCTATATGCTGAATTAGTGATGAAATAAAGTTTGTGGTTAATGTATTGCGCTATAACTGGCCATTTTCTAACTTTTTTATTCTCACCATTTAAAATATATATTTTAAGTTAAACTTAATTAGATTTTATTTACATGTAATTAAAATGTAGTGTCATTAAATTTTTATTGTGAACTTGTTGGTTAGTATACATGAGAGTGCTCTATAGTGTGAGCTTGTTGGTTAGTACACATAAGAGTGCTCTATAGTATGAGCTTGTTGGTTAGTATACATGAGAGTGCTCTATAGAGTGAGGTTGTTGGTTAGTATACATGAGAGTGCTCTATAGTTTGAGCTTGTTGGTTAGTATACATGAGAGAGCTCTATAGTGTGAGCTTGTTGGTTAGTACACATAAGAGTGCTCTATAGTGTGAGCTGGTTGGTTAGTATACATGAGAGTGCTCTATAGTGTGAGCTGGTTGATACCTGGTTGATACCTGGTTGATGGGGTTCTGGGAGTTCTTCTACTCCCCAAGCCCGGCCCGAGGCCAGGCTCGACTTGTGAGAGTTTGGTCCACCAGGCTGTTGCTTGGAGCGGCCCGCAGGCCCACATACCCACCACAGCCCGGTTGGTCCGGCACTCCTTGGAGGAATAAATCTAGTTTCCTCTTGAAAATGTCCACTGTTGTTCCGGCAATATTTCTTATGCTTGCTGGGAGGACGTACAGTTGGTTAGTACACATAAGAGTGCTCTATAGTGTGAGCTGGTTGGTTAGTATACATGAGAGTGCTCTATAGTGTGAGCTTGCTGGTTAGTATACATGAGAGTGCTCTATAGTGTGAGCTGGTTGGTTAGTATACATGAGAGTGCTCTATAGTGTGAGCTGGTTGGTTAGTACACATAAGAGTGCTCTATAGTGTGAGCTGGTTGGTTAGTATACATGAGAGTGCTCTATAGTGTGAGCTTGCTGGTTAGTATACATGAGAGTGCTCTATAGTGTGAGCTGGTTGGTTAGTATACATGAGAGTGCTCTATAGTGTGAGCTTGCTGGTTAGTATACATGAGAGTGCTCTATAGTGTGAGCTGGTTGGTTAGTACACATAAGAGTGCTCTATAGTGTGAGCTGGTTGGTTAGTACACATAAGAGTGCTCTATAGTGTGAGCTTGTTGGTTAGTATACATGAGAGTGCTCTTTATTGTGAACTTTTTATTTAGTATACATGAGAGCACTCTTTAGTGGGAGCTTGTTAATTAGAATACATGAGAAGGCTCTATAGTGTTAACCTGTTGGTTAGTATAGAGTAGAGAACGTTCTTTGTAGTTAATATCATACTAAATCATTCACTTTGTTAGGGTTAGTGGTTTGGGTAAATAATTACCGAGGTGTTATTATCAGAACATTGTATAGGTTATGAAAATTGAGGACTTTAGCCAACAAATTGATACATAGGAGATACACATTGATACATAGGAGATACACATTGATACATAGGAGATACACATTGATACACAGGAGATACACACTGATGCATACAGAAGTAGTAGAGTTAAGAGTGTGCGGGGAAGGGGGGAAGGGTGGTGCTGAGGATACTAGGAGAGTGTGCTGACAAGGTTGTGGTAAAGCTTCCCTGATGTGAGGTAGTAAACGTTTAATGAGGAAGATGACCATCTGTGAGGTACTCGATTATTTGAGTGGTAGTATATTATCTTCAAGTTTGATTGTCATTTGTAAAGCAGAAGACCGGCTGTCAAGTAGTTGACCAGGAGTCAAGTAGTTGACCAGGAGTCAAGTAGTTGACCAGGAGTCAAGTAGTTGACCAGGAGTCAAGTAGTTGACCAGGAGTCAAGTAGTTGACCAGGAGTCAAGTATATGACCAATAGTCAAGTAGTTGACCAGGAGTCAAGTAGTTGACCAGGAGTCAAGTAGTTGACCAGGAATCAAGTATATGACCAGGAGTCAAGTAGTTGACCAGGAGTCAAGTAGTTGACCAGGAGTCAAGTAGATGACCAGGAGTCAAGTATATGACCAGGAGTCAAGTAGTTGACCAGGAGTCAAGTAGTTGACCAGGAGTCAAGTAGTTGACCAGGAGTCAAGTATATGACCAGGAGTCAAGTAGTTGACCAGGAGTCAAGTAGTTGACCAGGAATCAAGTATATGACCAGGAGTCAAGTAGTTGACCAGGAGTCAAGTAGTTGACCAGGAGTCAAGTAGTTGCCCAGGAGTCAAGTAGTTGACCAGGAGTCAAGTATATGACCAGGAGGCAAGTAGTTGACCAGGAGTCAAGTAGTTGACCAGGAGTCAAGTAGTTGACTAGGAGTCAAGTAGTTGACCAGGAGTCAAGTATATGACCAGGAGTCAAGTAGTTGACCAGGAGTCAAGTATATGACCAGGAGTCAAGTAGTTGACCAGGAGTCAAGTATATGACCAGGAGTCAAGTAGTTGACCAGGAGTCAAGTAGTTGACCAGGAGTCAAGTATATGACCAGGAGTCAAGTATATGACCAGGAGTCAAGTAGTTGACCAAGAGTCAAGTAGTTGACCAGGAGTCAAGTAGTTGACCAGGAGTCAAGTATATGACCAGGAGTCAAGTATATGACCAGGAGTCAAGTAGTTGACCAGGAGTCAAGTAGTTGACCAGGAGTCAAGTAGTTGACCAGGAGTCAAGTATATGACCAGGAGTCAAGTAGTTGACCAGGAGTCAAGTAGTTGACCAGGAGTCAAGTAGTTGACCAAGAATCAAGTATATGACCAGGAGTCAAGTAGTTGACCAGGAGTCAAGTAGTTGACCAGGAGTCAAGTATATGACCAGGAGTCAAGTAGTTGAAAAGGAGTCAAGTAGTTGACCAGGAGTCAAGTAGTTGACCAGGAGTCAAGTATATGACCAGGAGTCAAGTAGTTGACCAGGAGTCAAGTAGTTGACCAGGAGTCAAGTAGTTGACCAGGAGTCAAGTAGTTGACCAGGGGTCAAGTAGTTGACCAGGAGTCAAGTAGTTGACCAGGAGTCAAGTAGTTGACCAGGAGTCAAGTAGTTGACCAGGAGTCAAGTATATGACCAGGAGTCAAGTAGTTGACCAGGAGTCAAGTATATGACCAGGAGTCAAGTAGTTGACCAGGAGTCAAGTATATGACCAGGGGTCAAGTAGTTGACCAGGAGTCAAGTAGTTGAACAGGAGTCAAGTAGTTGACCAGGAGTCAAGTAGTTGACCAGGAGTCAAGTAGTTGACCAGGAGTCAAGTAGTTGACCAGGAGTCAAGTACATGACCAGGAGTCAAGTAGTTGACCAGGAGTCAAGTATATGACCAGGAGTCAAGTAGTTGACCAGGAATCAAGTATATGACCAGGAGTCAAGTAGTTGACCAGGAATCAAGTATATGACCAGGAGTCAAGTAGTTGACCAGGAGTCAAGTAGTTGACCAGGAATCAAGTATATGACCAGGAGTCAAGTAGTTGACCAGGAATCAAGTATATGACCAGGAGTCAAGTAGTTGACCAGGAGTCAAGTAGTTGACCAGGAGTCAAGTAGTTGCCCAGGAGTCAAGTAGTTGACCAGGAGTCAAGTATATGACCAGGAGTCAAGTAGTTGACCAGGAGTCAAGTAGTTGACCAGGAGTCAAGTAGTTGACCAGGAGTCAAATATATGACCAGGAGTCAAGTAGTTGACCAGGAGTCAAGTAGTTGACCAGGAGTCAAGTAGTTGACCAGGAATCAAGTATATGACCAGGAGTCAAGTAGTTGACCAGGAGTCAAGTAGTTGACCAGGAGTCAAGTAGTTGACCAGGAGTCAAGTAGTTGACCAGGAGTCAAGTATATGACCAGGAGTCAAGTAGTTGACCAGGAGTCAAGTAGTTGACCAGGAGTCAAGTAGTTGACCAGGAATCAAGTATATGACCAGGAGTCAAGTAGTTGACCAGGAGTCAAGTAGTTGACCAGGAGTCAAGTAGTTGCTCAGGAGTCAAGTAGTTGACCAGGAGTCAAGTATATGACCAGGAGTCAAGTAGTTGACCAGGAGTCAAGTATATGACCAGGAGTCAAGTAGTTGACCAGGAGTCAAGTAGTTGACCAGGAGTCAAGTATATGACCAGGAGTCAAGTAGTTGAAAAGGAGTCAAGTAGTTGACCAGGAGTCAAGTAGTTGACCAGGAGTCAAGTATATGACCAGGAGTCAAGTAGTTGACCAGGAGTCAAGTAGTTGACCAGGAGTCAAGTAGTTGACCAGGAGTCAAGTAGTTGACCAGGGGTCAAGTAGTTGACCAGGAGTCAAGTAGTTGACCAGGAGTCAAGTAGTTGACCAGGAGTCAAGTATATGACCAGGAGTCAAGTAGTTGACCAGGAGTCAAGTATATGACCAGGAGTCAAGTAGTTGACCAGGAGTCAAGTATATGACCAGGGGTCAAGTAGTTGACCAGGAGTCAAGTAGTTGAACAGGAGTCAAGTAGTTGACCAGGAGTCAAGTACATGACCAGGAGTCAAGTAGTTGACCAGGAGTCAAGTATATGACCAGGAGTCAAGTAGTTGACCAGGAATCAAGTATATGACCAGGAGTCAAGTAGTTGACCAGGAATCAAGTATATGACCAGGAGTCAAGTAGTTGACCAGGAGTCAAGTAGTTGACCAGGAATCAAGTATATGACCAGGAGTCAAGTAGTTGATTAGGAATCAAGTATATGACCAGGAGTCAAGTAGTTGACCAGGAGTCAAGTAGTTGACCAGGAGTCAAGTAGTTGACCAGGAGTCAAGTAGTTGCCCAGGAGTCAAGTATATGACCAGGAGTCAAGTATATGACCAGGAGTCAAGTAGTTGACCAGGAGTCAAGTAGTTGACCAGGAGTCAAGTAGTTGACCAGGAGTCAAGTATATGACCAGGAGTCAAGTAGTTGACCAGGAGTCAAGTAGTTGACCAGGAGTCAGTAGTTGACCAGGAATCAAGTATATGACCAGGAGTCAAGTAGTTGACCAGGAGTCGAGTAGTTGACCAGGAGTCAAGTAGTTGCCCAGGAGTCAAGTAGTTGACCAGGAATCAAGTATATGACCAGGAGTCAAGTAGTTGACCAGGAGTCAAGTAGTTGACCAGGAGTCAAGTAGTTGACCAGGAGTCAAGTAGTTGACCAGGAATCAAGTATATGACCAGGAGTCAAGTAGTTGACCAGGAATCAAGTATATGACCAGGAGTCAAGTAGTTGACCAGGAGTCAAGTAGTTGACCAGGAGTCAAGTAGTTGCCCAGGAGTCAAGTAGTTGACCAGGAGTCAAGTATATGACCAGGAGTCAAGTAGTTGACCAGGAGTCAAGTAGTTGACCAGGAGTCAAGTAGTTGACCAGGAGTCAAGTATATGACCAGGAGTCAAGTAGTTGACCAGGAGTCAAGTAGTTGACCAGGAGTCAAGTAGTTGACCAGGAATCAAGTATATGACCAGGAGTCAAGTAGTTGACCAGGAGTCAAGTAGTTGACCAGGAGTCAAGTAGTTGCCCAGGAGTCAAGTAGTTGACCAGGAATCAAGTATATGACCAGGAGTCAAGTAGTTGACCAGGAGTCAAGTAGTTGACCAGGAGTCAAGTAGTTGACCAGGAGTCAAGTAGTTGACCAGGAATCAAGTATATGACCAGGAGTCAAGTAGTTGACCAGGAATCAAGTATATGACCAGGAGTCAAGTAGTTGACCAGGAGTCAAGTAGTTGACCAGGAGTCAAGTAGTTGCCCAGGAGTCAAGTAGTTGACCAGGAGTCAAGTATATGACCAGGAGTCAAGTAGTTGACCAGGAGTCAAGTAGTTGACCAGGAGTCAAGTAGTTGACCAGGAGTCAAGTATATGACCAGGAGTCAAGTAGTTGACCAGGAGTCAAGTAGTTGACCAGGAGTCAAGTAGTTGACCAGGAATCAAGTATATGACCAGGAGTCAAGTAGTTGACCAGGAGTCAAGTAGTTGACCAGGAGTCAAGTAGTTGCCCAGGAGTCAAGTAGTTGATCAGGAGTCAAGTATATGACCAGGAGTCAAGTAGTTGACCAGGAGTCAAGTAGTTGACCAGGAGTCAAGTATATGACCAGGAGTCAAGTAGTTGACCAGGAGTCAAGTATATGACCAGGGGTCAAGTAGTTGACCAGGAGTCAAGTATATGACCAGGAGTCAAGTATATGACCAGGAGTCAAGTATATGACCAGGAGTCAAGTAGTTGACCAGGAGTCAAGTATATGACCAGGAGTCAAGTAGTTGACCAGGAGTCAAGTATATGACCAGGAGTCAAGTAGTTGACCAGGAGTCAAGTAGTTGACCAGGAGTCAAGTATATGACCAGGAGTCAAGTAGTTGACCAGGGGTCAAGTAGTTGACCAGGAGTCAAGTAGTTGACCAGGAGTCAAGTATATGACCAGGAGTCAAGTATATGACCAGGAGTCAAGTAGTTGACCAGGGGTCAAGTAGTTGACCAGGAGTCAAGTAGTTGACCAGGAGTCAAGTAGTTGACCAGGAGTCAAGTAGTTGACCAGGAGTCAAGTATATGACCAGGAGTCAAGTAGTTGACCAGGAGTCAAGTATATGACCAGGAGTCAAGTAGTTGACCAGGAGTCAAGTATATGACCAGGAGTCAAGTAGTTGACCAGGGGTCAAGTATATGACCAGGAGTCAAGTATATGACCAGGAGTCAAGTAGTTGACCAGGAGTCAAGTAGTTGACCAGGAGTCAAGTAGTTGACCAGGGGTCAAGTAGTTGACCAGGAGTCAAGTAGTTGACCAGGAGTCAAGTATATGACCAGGAGTCAAGTATATGACCAGGGGTCAAGTAGTTGACCAGGAGTCAAGTAGTTGAACAGGAGTCAAGTAGTTGACCAGGAGTCAAGTAGTTGACCAGGAGTCAAGTATATGACCAGGAGTCAAGTATATGACCAGGAGTCAAGTAGTTGACCAGGGGTCAAGTAGTTGACCAGGAGTCAAGTAGTTGACCAGGAGTCAAGTATATGACCAGGAGTCAAGTATATGACCAGGAGTCAAGTAGTTGACCAGGAGTCAAGTATATGACCAAGAGTCAAGTAGTTGAAAAGGAGTCAAGTAGTTGACCAGGAGTCAAGTAGTTGACCAGGAGTCAAGTATATGACCAGGAGTCAAGTAGTTGACCAGGAGTCAAGTAGTTGACCAGGAGTCAAGTATATGACCAGGAGTCAAGCAGTTGACCAGGGGTCAAGTAGTTGACCAGGAGTCAAGTAGTTGACCAGGAGTCAAGTATATGACCAGGAGTCAAGTAGTTGACCAGGAGTCAAGTAGTTGACCAGGGGTCAAGTAGTTGACCAGGAGTCAAGTAGTTGACCAGGAGTCAAGTAGTTGACCAGGAGTCAAGTATATGACCAGGAGTCAAGTAGTTGACCAGGAGTCAAGTATATGACCAGGAGTCAAGTAGTTGACCAGGAATCAAGTATATGACCAGGGGTCAAGTAGTTGACCAGGAGTCAAGTAGTTGAACAGGAGTCAAGTAGTTGACCAGGAGTCAAGTAGTTGACCAGGAGTCAAGTAGTTGACCAGGAGTCAAGTAGTTGACCAGGAGTCAAGTACATGACCAGGAGTCAAGTAGTTGACCAGGAGTCAAGTATATGACCAGGAGTCAAGTAGTTGACCAGGAGTCAAGTAGTTGACCAGGAATCAAGTATATGACCAGGAGTCAAGTAGTTGACCAGGAATCAAGTAGTTGACCAGGAGTCAAGTATATGACCAGGAGTCAAGTAGTTGACCAGGAGTCAAGTATATGACCAGGAGTCAAGTAGTTGACCAGGAGTCAAGTAGTTGACCAGGAGTCAAGTAGTTGACCAGGAGTCAAGTATATGACCAGGAGTCAAGTAGTTGACCAGGAGTCAAGTAGTTGACCAGGAGTCAAGTATATGACCAGGAGTCAAGTATATGACCAGGAGTCAAGTAGTTGACCAGGAGTCAAGTATATGACCAGGAGTCAAGTAGTTGAAAAGGAGTCAAGTAGTTGACCAGGAGTCAAGTAGTTGACCAGGAGTCAAGTATATGACCAGGGGTCAAGTAGTTGACCAGGAGTCAAGTAGTTGACCAGGAGTCAAGTATATGACCAGGTGTCAAGTAGTTGACCAGGAGTCAAGTATATTATCAGGAGTCAAGTAGTTGACCAGGGGTCAAGTAGTTGACCAGGAGTCAAGTATATGACCAGGAGTCAAGTAGTTGACCAGGAGTCAAGTAGTTGACCAGGAGTCAAGTATATGACCAGGAGTCAAGTAGTTGACCAGGAGTCAAGTAGTTGACCAGGAGTCAAGTATATGACCAGGAGTCAAGTAGTTGACCAGGGGTCAAGTAGTTGACCAGGAGTCAAGTAGTTGACCAGGAGTCAAGTATATGACCAGGAGTCAAGTAGTTGACCAGGTGTCAAGTAGTTGACCAGGATTCAAGTAGTTGACCAGGAGTCAAGTAGTTGACCAGGAGTCAAGTATATGACCAGGAGTCAAGTATATGACCAGGAGTCAAGTAGTTGACCAGGAGTCAAGTAGTTGACCAGGAGTCAAGTAGTTGACCAGGAGTCAAGTAGTTGACCAGGAGTCAAGTATATGACAAGGAGTCAAGTATATGACCAGGAGTCAAGTAGTTGACCAGGAGTCAAGTAGTTGACCAGGAGTCAAGTAGTTGACCAGGAGTCAAGTAGTTGACCAGGAGTCAAGTATTGGACTTTTGAGGGAAATAGTGTGAGGAAAGTGGATGACTTATGAGGGACTTGGCTGATTTTCTTTGTCATACAATGAAGATTAAACACATGGAGAATATTCATGTCAGCAGTTAGTGTTCTCTTCTTGTTACCATTTACATATAATATATGTTATTTGTTTTCTCTGTGGTCTCCCTGGTGGTCTGCCCTCTAACAGGTAAGTTCTTGCGGTGAAAATCGTTTTTCTTAAATTATATTCTTATTCCCAATTGAAGCACGTGAGACCTACGTCGCTTAAATGTTAGCATGTTACTTTCATTAATAAATGTTAGTGATTAAACTGTAACTCATATTTATACAGGGTGTGATCAGACTGAGAGTAACTGGAACTGACAATGATGGAGTGACTCAATGCTCATTTCGACAGGAACTTAAACAGTTTACTGCTTGCAAACCGTGGAATTCAGTTTTTGAGGTAAATTATTTTTTATGTCTACATAAATTAAAATTAAAATTAAAATGCCTTACTCACAAATGTTTTATACACTTATAGTTGGGTTAGTTAATACAAATTTCCAGTAAATTATTTACTTATAGGAAGATAGAATAATAATATAACATGTAATTCCCTTCACCTGGACTCTAGGAGACTCGAACCGTGGACCTCACGTGTGTGAGGCAGAAGCTTTATCGACCGAGCTATTGAGGAGTCTTAATAAGGAAAGTTTCCAGAAGCAGAATCCTGCTGCCAAACTGGAATTTTAAATTTTCCCCTGACTACTACTGCAGCTCAGAGGAATTAGTGATCCACGCTCACATCATAACGTGGGCGTGACTACGTCGTTTACATGACGCGCAAGTGACTCACTAATTCCTAATAACATTAAAGGATTATGGTCAGATTTGACCAAAATTGGATGACCATTACTCGTCAAATAGACGTCAAAGTGTTGAACAGCGCTCACCAGGGCCAATGTTTCTTTCTCTATCACTGAATAGTTTCGTTGACAATCACTTAATTTCTTGGAATAATAAGCCACAAGGTGTTCTACCCCTTTAGCATTCTTCTGTGATAACACTGACCTGATACTGTAATCTAAAGCATCAACGGTTAATATGAATCTGTCCTCGAAATTTGGGGACATGAGAATAGGAGATGATATCAGTACGGCTTTTTGGCTTCCAAAATCTATCAGACAGTACTTGGTCCACACAAACTTTGCTCCCTTCTTCAGGAGGGAGCGAAGCCTATTGCAATGCCTCTTTGTCACAGGCATTGCAATAGTTGAGAGTTTAGAAATGAACTTAGGGTAAAATCCAGCCATACCCCGGACCCGCAGAACCTTCTTATGTGTTGAAGGGGTCGGATTCTGAACGACGGCTTCTACGTTGCGGTTCTTAGGGCCGATCATTCTCCACTAACCACATGTTCTAAAAAGATAAGAGATTATAACAAATTCCGACTTATGCAGATTGACTATCAACCGAGCTTGTTGAATAGCCAAAAGAAATGCGTCCAGATGTCGTAAATGGTCTTCTCATTTTGAGTCGTAAATCAACACGTCATCTGTGTAGACCATTGCATTCTCTACGTCGTGTAATACAATAGCCATCAATCGCTGAAATATAGAGACGACATTTTTCATTTCAAATGGAATCACTTGACACTCAGAAAGACAATCAGGAGTTACAAAAGCAGAAATAGGTTTGGCACGCTCTGTCAGAGGTACCTGCCAATATCCCTTGAAGAGCTCGAACTTAATGAGGAAGGTGGATCTACCAATGGTATCAATACACACTTTTATCCTGGGAAGTGGATATGTATCAGCTACTAGTAATAGGCATCCATCAGTCTCGGGAGACTATGGAGTTTCTCTCTGGTTGACGGTCAGGAGTGGCCTCTCCAGGGCACAAAGCCAGGGTAGGTTGATATGGAGAAGAAGCTGTTACCCAAGTAGCAGGTTCCCCCTCTCCACGGCGCCGAAGGTCTCCAATGGAAAGGCAAACGCCAATACGATTTGTTCCATCGTCGTCACAGGAACTGTGAGCTCCGGAATTGACCTTGAAGTTGGTAAAAGAAGGCACAGGGACCCCAAACCCGGAGACCGCCGTGGTCGGGGCCGGAGAAGAACCATCACAGCAAGAGCAAGAACGACTCCAGTCTCCTGAAGCAGAGCCTGGGACAGCACGAGCCCCAGGGATTTTTTGTTTTTTTTATTATTATTTTTCTACCACAGACGTGGCCACACATTTCCAATGCTAACCAGCATATATACATTTTCTTCTGTCCTCCATGGACAGACAGGGTTAGAGATGTGTTAAACATATAGTTCAAGGGTTGGTGGACGTCCCGGTCCCGCACCTACGGGTTCCAGACAGAGATAATCACAGCCCTCCTTCAACCGAGGTCGGCTTCCGTCAAGACCAAGCAGAAGGAAGAGTGATATTTATTAAATGCAATTATTATATTTATTAAATGCAATTAACAATTATTATTATAATAAATGTTATAATAATATAATTGTTTATTAATTATCACTCTTCTTTGAGTGATACTATGACATTGTTAACCTGTCTGTAATCTATGCATAACCTTAGCTCATTACCAGGCTCGGGTACTAGAAGATCGGGGTGTGAGATTTTGATCTCAGACAGAAGGTCTGCACAGAAGCAATCATGTAAAGTATCAGATGTGAGATTATAACTTCCAAATGAAATATAGGCGAGAGCATCCGGTAGAGTCCAATTTCCTGGTACTCCTATCCACTAGGTTGTTAGCTCCTCAATTGCTTGTAGGAATCTTAAGAGTAACTATGAGGTTCTCACACCGAAATTATATATATTCAGTGACTGGCCTTTCACTAGGTTCGAATCCAGCAGCCGACACAAATTAAGTGCAAGATATCTGGAGCAGCTTATAGAGGACAATGATTAAAGACAGTACACTTGAAAGGTATTGGCTTAAAGTCACTTATTTGGCAACGACAACAGTTTATTAACAAAACATAATAATATTCAAGGCACAACAATTTAGCGATACGTTAATGTCCTGAGTGTCACTTCACAGCTAACAATGCCAATGCAGTTGGATGACATCCCACCGCTCTCGGCTGGTATAATGAGAGCACGTCTCACCTCTCTTCCACGGCCAAGGAAGGACAACATGAGCTAACTAAGCACCTGTATCCACTCGGAGTCAATTGCAATAAAAATACATGCAATACAAAACAATTGGAACAATCCAAACAAATAACAAAACAATCATACAAAAGAAAACTTATCACTGAGACAGTCTTCAGTATATAAAATTAATTACGTTTATACATGCTTCTATGGACGGCAAGCAATTAAAAACAATTAACCAATTAGGTTAAAGTTCTATTACATAGAGAAGAACAATTGGTTACATTCAATTAAATCGTAATAAACAATTACTTAATTAGATTAATTAATTACGTTAACTGCAGTCACCTAGATAGTTATCAGAGATAATTTACGTTAAGTACAATCTGTCACTCAGACAGTCAATCTATCAAAACAGTAATTCTTCACAGTAACTACTCTGTTACAAAGATAATTAAACAATCAGTGAGTAATTACATTAATTCCTGTCACACGGACAGTTAATCAATCAAGATGAATTACGTTAAATGACGCTATCACACAGATAACTTGCCTAACAAGATATAGTTAACACTTTAGTGATTACAGTTTCCAGGCCTTAGACCCGGACCAGCTTCCTCCGCTGTTCCTTTACGATCTGTCCCGTGGTGTCTCCCTCCAGGTTCTCCATCTGGTGTTTTCCCCCTTCCTCCAAATTCTGCCATGTCTCCTGTGTCTTCTTTTCCATGTCACCCCCATCCTTCTTCCCTCCCCTCCCCCCAGTCTCTTGGTCCTCCACTCCGCCTGTCTGTCCAGCCTGTTGTCCATCATCCTCCCAGTAATCTTCATGGTGTTCTCTCCTGTTCTTCTTCTCCTCTTTAGACAATTGAGTCTGTCTCCCAGGATGTTGTTGCTGGAACACCGTTCTCTTTGAGTCAAAAACGTAAGCCTGGCTCTTCTCCTTCCTCCTCCCAGGTGGGTAAGAAGGCATCGCTTTCATCCTTGCCCCCCCCCCCCACCTCTGACTCTCTCGCTCCGTCCCCTACCATTTCAGTGGTCGGCCCCCTGTCCCAGCTATGGAGGTTTCTTTAGCTCGTGATTCCCTCTCGGTTGCTGCTCCTGCTTAAGTGCGCTCCTAGGTTTATGCACCCCCCTCCTTCCGTCCTTGACTGCCCCTCTTGGTTGTCTTCCCCTCCTCCGGAACCTGTCCGTCTGCCTCTGGTCTGACCTCCTGCTCCCTGTACTCCATCCCTATTAGGTTTACCCATGCCCCCTAACCCTGATTTCACTGACCCCTGATCCTGAGCTTATTTAATATGTTGTGTTCTTCTTTTCCTTTGTTTCTTCATTGTTCTCTATTGCTGTCTTCTCTCTTTTTGACAATGTCTATTCTTCAATGGAATATTCGTGGATTTCATGCCAACTTCTGATTACACAGTTTTCACCACCTTGTGTATGTCTCCAGGAGCCGATACTTAGTGCTCGTCCTGGTCCTCTTCGTGGTTATTCCTTTCTCTCTCTCTCTCTCTCTCTCTCTCTCTCTCTCTCTCTCTCTCTCTCTCTCTCTCTCTCTCTCTCTCTCTCTCTCTCTCTCTCTCTCTCTCTCTCTCTCTCTCTCTCTCTCTCTCTCTCTCTCTCTCTCTCTCTCTCTCTCTCTCTCTCTCTCTCTCTCTCTCTCTCTCTCTCTCTCTCTTTTTTTTTTTTTTTTTTTAAACTAAGACTAGGATTCATAAGGGATGCCTAATAACATACCTACTGAAACTGCAAGCAAGAGCTGTTATCCTACCTCAGCTCATCTGAAGCCTACACCTAGAAACTCATTTATTACATAAGAGTATACTTTGAAACTAACACATTGGGAACTATCATATATTTATCTTATGTAAGCTAAGTTGAAACCTACTCCTAGATGCCCATTTATATCATGAGCCTGGTATTATTTGCTTTAGAAGGAATAGCCTTTATTCATTAAAAAACATTAAGTAACAATCATATAAGGAACAGGATGAGCTTGTAGCCAGCTGTGTGCCAGAGTCTTCATGTGAACAGTTGACCTGATCTCCCGTGTATCAAGCTGTTGAGCGAACAAGTTCCAGATGCGAGTAAGTCTCGGAAGGAATGAACGCTGATGGAGTGATGTTCTTGAGAATGGCACTTCCAGCATGAGAGTGTTGAAGGTTGAGAGCCTAGTGTTACGAGTGGGAACTACTGGTACTCCACGGAGTTGGGCCAAGTGCGGAACTTTGAGGATGTTGGCCTTGTACATAACAGTAAGACCAACAACGTCCCGACGGTGTTGCAGGCTCTGATGTTCAGACCGTTCCCACCAGACTTGGTCAAGACTAGAGATAAGCCTTCTAGCCCGTCTCTCCACTTTGTCCAACAGTCTGACGAAAGATGGGGGGCAGGCAATCCAGGAAAGGGGTGCATACTCAAGATGGGAGCGAACTTGAGCTTCATATAAGGTTTTGCATCCCTTGCTGTCAAGAAGATATGTGATGCGCCGTAGTGCTGTAAGTTTCCTGGCTGCCTTTTTAGCTAGGTTTAGCACATGGCTCTTCATTGTCATTGAAGAGTCGAACTTCATTCCCAAGATGTCAAATTCTTCTGTGAACTCTAGGGATTTGCCACCCATTTGCAGTTCTGTCCGATTCGCCATGTGCAGTCTAGTTATCATCATCGCTTGAGTCTTCTCAGCCGCAAATGTGACCTGCCATCTCCTACCCCAGGTAGAAATTGCTGAAAGTTTGTGATTAATGATTCTTGCAGCAGTTAGCATTTCCTCCTTTCTGTATGTAAAGGTTAGAGTACAGTCATCAGCATAGGCTTGAGCTTCAGGAATGAGATGAAGAAGATCGTTGAAATAAACATTCCACAGCAGAGGGCCAAGCACACTACCCTGTGGAACGCTGGCACCAATTGAGTGGCTATCGGATTCTGCTCCATTGAGGACCACCCTTAGAGTCCGTTCTTGAAGGTAGTCTTTTAATAACACTAAGATGGAGCCTGCAATGCCTAAAGCTTGAAGCTTCACTGCTAGTCCAGAGTGCCAGACCCGATCAAAGGCTCCTGCTATATCTAGAGCTACAACACAGCTGATCATGGACTCATCCAGTGACTGATGCCACTTAGAGGAGAGATTTAGCAAAAGATCAGCAGCAGATCGGCCTTTTCTAAAACCATACTGTCGATCACAAATTAGCCGATGACGGTCGAAAAATGATGTCATTTGCTGAGCAATTAATGATTCTAGGATCTTGCCAGTAATGGAAAGCAGTGACACAGGTCTGTAGTTACCAACTACTGAGCTGCTCTTCTTTTTGTGCACTGGAACAACGTCTGCCTTCTTCCATAAGGAGGGCCAAATTCCTTGAACTAGGCACAGTTGGAAGAGGCGCGTGAGAGGTGGAGCCAACAGGTCAGCGCAGCAGCGTAGTAGTCTTGGACTGACCTTATCTGGCCCCACAGCTTTGCTTGTGTTTTCTCTCTCTCTCTCTCTCTCTCTCTCTCTCTCTCTCTCTCTCTCTCTCTCTCTCTCTCTCTCTCTCTCTCTCTCTCTCTCTCTCTCTCTCTCTCTCTCTCTCTCTCTCTCTCTCTCTCTCTCTCTCTCTCTCGCTCTCTCTCTCTCTCTCTCTCTCTCTCTCTCTCTCTCTCTCTCTCTCTCTCTCTCTCTCTCTCTCTCTCTCTCTCTCTCTCTCTCTCTCTCTCTCTCTCTCTCTCTCTCTCTCTCTCTCTCTCTCTCTCTCTCTCTCTCTCTCTCTCTCTCTCTCTCTCTCTCTCTCTCTCTCTCTCTCTCTCTCTCTCTCTCTCTCTCTCTCTCTCTCTCTCTCTCTCTCTCTCTCTCTCTCGCTCTCTCTCTCTCTCTCTCTCTCTCTCCCTCTCTCTCTCTCTCTCTCTCTCTCTCTCTCTCTCTCTCTCTCTCTCTCTCTCTCTCTCTCTCTCTCTCTCTCACTCACTCACTCACTCACTCACTCACTCACTCACTCACTCACTCACTCACTCACTCACTCACTCTCCCTCACTCTCTCTCTCTCTCTCACTCACTCACTCACTCACTCACTCTCTCTCTCTCTCTCTCTCTCTCTCTCTCTCTCTCTCTCTCTCTCTCTCTCTCTCTCTCTCTCTCTCTCTCTCTCTCTCTCTCTCTCTCTCTCTCTCTCTCTCTCTCTCTCTCTCTCTCTCTCACTCACTCACTCACTCTCCCTCTCTCTCTCTCTCTCTCTCTCTCTCTCTCTCTCTCTCTCTCTCTCTCTCTCTCTCTCTCTCTCTCTCTCTCTCTCTCTCTCTCTCTCTCTCACTCACTCACTCACTCTCCCCCTCTCTCTCTCTCTCTCTCTCTCTCTCTCTCTCTCTCTCTCTCTCTCTCTCTCTCTCTCTCTCTCTCTCTCTCTCTCTCTCTCTCTCTCTCTCTCTCTCTCTCTCTCTCTCTCTCTCTCTCTCTCTCTCTCTCTCTCTCTCTCTCTCTCTCTCTCTCGCTCTCTCTCTCTCTCTCTCTCTCTCTCTCTCTCTCTCTCTCTCTCTCTCTCTCTCTCTCTCTCTCTCTCTCTCTCTCTCTCTCTCTCTCTCTCTCTCTCGCTCTCTCTCTCTCTCTCTCTCTCTCTCTCTCTCTCTCTCTCTCTCTCTCTCTCTCTCTCTCTCTCTCTCTCTCTCTCTCTCTCTCTCTCTCTCTCTCTCTCTCTCTCTCTCTCTCTCTCACTCACTCACTCACTCACTCACTCACTCACTCACTCACTCACTCACTCACTCACTCACTCACTCACTCTCCCTCACTCTCTCTCTCTCTCTCTCACTCACTCACTCACTCTCCCCCCCTCTCTCTCTCTCTCTCTCTCTCTCTCTCTCTCTCTCTCTCTCTCTCTCTCTCTCTCTCTCTCTCTCTCTCTCTCTCTCTCTCTCTCTCTCTCTCTCTCTCTCTCCCCCTCCCCTCCCCCTTTCCCTTCCCTAGCTTTTGCTAGGGCACATAACTCTGCAGCTCACTTGATTCGTACTGACATTCCCTTCGTCTCCTTACTTTTTCAATCGCCTATTTAATGTTCTGAACCTCGTGTCTAAATGAGTAAATGGTATATGGTCTGTTCCATTTATCTCCGCTCAAATTTCCCGCTTTCTCTTCCTGATCTTAAGCACCTTCTGGACTCCTTGCCGAAGCCTGTGCTCCTGTTGGGTGATTTCAACTGTCGATATACCCTTTAAGATGATGTTCCGACAAATACCTGAGACAAACAAACAAACTGGGGTGATGTTCTGACAAACACCTCCTTCTCGAACCGTTCGTCCTCTCTTCTTCCCTGTCTCTTCTGAATTCTGGAGAACCCACTCATGTGGACTCTCGATCTCGCACCCTTTCCTGTCATGATCTTTCTGCTCGTCGTCTCTTTACTTTGATTTCTCGTGGCGGGTTCTTGATGACCTCCATAACAGTAACCATTTCCCCATCCTTGTTACATTTTTCGCTTTCACCCTCCCCTCTCCTTCCCTACGTGGCAGTTTGCCAAGGCTGACTTGAACATAATCACCCTCCGTGCTACTCTTTCCGACCTCTCCATTCTGCCTCTCCCTCGCTCTCGCCTTCTTTTTCATGACACCGTCGTCGACGCTGCCCTCAGCTCTATTCCTCGCTCTGCCTCCGAGGGCAGGCGGAAGGACATTCCCTGGTGGAATGCAGACTGTGCTCAGGCTGTCCACTGTAAGCGTGCAGCTTGGAAGAAACCGAAAAAAAAAACTAGTGGAGCATCTGGAGTGAAAGAACTTTGTAACACAAAAGCAGCATGGGTTCAGGAAAAGCAAATCATGCCTCACAGGATTAACTGAATTCTTTGAACAAATAACACAAATCAGGCAAGATAGAGAGGGCCAGGCAGACTGAATATTTTTGGATTGCCAGATAGCCTTTGACACAGTACCACATATGAGACAAGTACACAAGCTGGAGATGCAGGCTACAGTGAAAGGGAAGGTACTCCATTGGATAAGGGAGTACCTAAGCAACAGAAGACAGCGAGTCACTGTGAAGGGGGGAGGTCTTAGATTGGAGAGGTGTCACCAGTGGAGTTCCGCAGGGTTCAGTTCTTGGACCTATACTGTTTCCGATATATGTAAATGATATCCCAGATGGTTCAGAATCGTTCCTCTCATTGTTTGCTGATGATGCAAAGATTATGATGAGGATTATGACAGAGGAAGATAGTATGAGGCTACAAGATGGCCTAGTCAAACTGAATGAATGGTCCAACAAATGGCTACTAAAGTTCAACCCAAGTAAATGTAAGGTAATGTAACTAGGCAGTGGAAACAGGAGACCAGACGCAAGATATCGAATGGGAGAAGTCCTTCATGAAACGGACAGCGAGAAAGATCTAAGAGTTGATATCACACCAAACCTATCTCCTGAAGCCTACATAAAAAGAATAACATTGGGGGCGTATGCAAGGCTGGCTAACATCAGAGTTGCCTTCAGTAACCTGTGTAAGGAATCATTCAGAACCTTGTATACCCCATATGCAAGACCAATCCTGGAGTATGCGGCCCCATCACGGAGCCCGTATCAAGTCAAGGACAAGACAGCTTGAAAAAGTTCAGAGGTATGCCACTAGGTTAGGCCCAGAAATAAGAGGCATGAGTTACGAGGAAAGGCTGCGAGAAATGCACCTCGCGACTCTGGAAGACAGAAGAGTAAGGAAAGACGTGATTACTGCCTACAAAATTCTCAGAGGAATTGACAAGATAGATAAGGATAATCTGTTTAACACTGGTGGTACGGGAACAAGGGGGGCACAGGTGGAAACTGAGTACCCAAATGAGCCACAAGGACGTTAGAAAGAACTTTTTCAGTGTCAGAGTAGTTAACACGTGGAATGCATTAGGCAGTGATGTGGTGGAGGCTGACTCCATACACAGTTTCAAATGTTGATATGATAGAGCCCAGTAGGCTCAGGAATCTGTACACCAGTTGATTGACAGTTGAGAGGCGGGACCAAAGAGCCAGAGCTCAACCCCCACCGCAAGCACAACTAAGTGAATACAATTAGGTGAGTAGGGCAGTGGCGTGAAAGACTGTGTCCCACTAGTGGCTGTAATTAAGTTATTTCACATCGATAAATATCTAGCACACTGGGGAACAATGGCTAGGCCACTATTCTCCACCCATGTAGCGTTAGGCTCATGGATGGTGATGCATGGGAATTGATAACTGAAGATTATCCCGGGCTGTCTATTGCACTCCGCATGGAACACGTGTGGAGTTACACTTTTTGTCTCTCAGTATCACTCGTATTTCGTTAACTTTGATCCCAAACGATACCGGATTCAGTAGACGGACGCACGGGATGAAATTGGGATGTCGAGGTAAACTTTAGGTCGCGTTTAGACGGGTTTTCCTAGTTTCTGGCCGAGAGCTAATGAATTCACGTCTTATTTATTTATTTATGCATATACAAGAATTGGGATTGTGAGGATACATAATATGGTAATTACAATCTTGTAAAGCCACTAGTACGCGCAGCGTTTCGGGCAGAATGAGTGAAGGTGAAGTGATGAGTTCTGAATGCTGGGAACACCGAGAGGCGGCCTAGGCCAGCGGCATCGCACACAGTTTTCATTGGCATTCGAAATGGCCCAATCAGAGACCAGGTACCAAGGTCTCCTCCAACCAGGGCCTTCCCTTGGGTGACGCGGTACCTCGTGACGTCACTGGAGGGGGCCTGTGTTTACGCGATCTTTGGACAGATCCTGACCTGCCAACCACAGGCACTCCCACTACCATTTCACTCTAGAACTGGATATTTGCATCCTTAAAGTTTATGCTGTAATTTATATTTCACTTGCTGTATCTTCCTTGCTGTAAACGCCACAATGGCCATCGTGGTTTTAAGAGACAGCTGATGACATACACTGTCTCCAGATACCCGTAGTCATCCTCATAAAGGGGATGACCACGGGCTAATACTTGGGGTGATAAATTATGTAGAAGCATGTAGTCCACCTCACGTCTTACCACCTCCTTCTTGCGGGGATTGAGTCTGTAGGGATGCTGCTTTATCAGTTTACCGCCCACCTCAAGGATAACGCCGTGCTTCAAGACACGTCAGACACGGAACATTTCTGATAATAGACTTATATTGCGTTATTAACTCAATTAAGGATCTTTGTTGCTCTTCAAGCACGTGAGTTAACTTAGAAGGCAAATTCAGTCGTGTTACAAACCTGACTCCATCGTCGGAGCATGGAGCAGCAACATACAAAGTCGAGAGAAACCCACCTAATATGACACTTTGCTTTCCTTCAGTAGGCACTTCCTTGGGTAATGTGCTCTTCAAAATCAGAGATTGGGCTGCTCCACTATCTCTCAGAATTACTACTGACCTGCTATACTGGTCATTCGATACATACCCTTTCGAAGTATAGGGTAAACAATCCTGGTTTCTCTCTCCTATTTGTTCACAGGGAATGGGTTTCAACTGGTAGTGTCACATAACTCACCAGCATAACTTCCCTATGCGGGTCGTTACCTGCCCTGCTCTTACACTTACCAGACACGTGTTCTTTCTTCCCGCACGTCAAACACACTTTGTCTCTCCTTGAGCTTGTTCGTCTCAGACTACCTGAGGTGAAGTTTTCTCTTCACGGCACCATGGGGAATGGTTCACTCCTCCTGCTTGAGTTGGTCTTGGAAACATATCTTGTAGAGGGCCTATGAGTTAAAATACATTCTTCAGCCATGGTGACCGCAGCACCCAATGTCTCTTCTTGCTGTGTCTCCAAGTGCGTTTTCAGACCATCTGATAGACACTACTTGAAATCTTCCAACGGGATAAGTTGTTCCAGCTGTTCCTTAGTCTCAACCTTCCAAAACGCACACCAATCGTAAAATAACTGTTCCTTAATGCAAGCCAATCTCTTAAAAGTGTGCTCTGCTGTTTTGTTAAGGTTACGTAACTTCTGTCTATATACTTCAAGCACCAACTGACAAGCCATCACCGCCACCTTCTTGATAGCGTCGTAACAACTAGACTGACTTACGGACAGTGTGGAGTACGCTGTTTGGGCCTTCCCAGTTAGCAGTGATTGAATCATAATAGCCTGATTGTCCATAGGCCAGTCCAATGAGGCAGCTATTTTCTCGGAGGCAGCAAAGAACTTTCTTTCTTTCTTTCTTTCTCTCCTGTCTTTCTCTTCTGTTTCTCCCCCTGTCATGAAAGCTATGTTCTTTTCTTCTTTTTCTCCTTTTCTTCTCTTTCTCGCTCTTTTTCGTCTCTCTCTACTTCTATAGTTTCCCTTCGATTTCACGATTTATTTCTAATTCTCGCATTTTCACTGTCAATAGGCACACATTAGGTTCACCTGTGTCACTCGCACCATCACTTCCCAGGTCTTCCTTTTTAGTGGAGTCCATATCACTCGCTACTTTGCTACAGACTAGACTTTCCTGTTTGTCTTCTGGTTTCAAAGGCCTATTCATTTATGATAGGATCTTGTTCTCTTACTTTTAGTTCAAGGTAGGCCCTTATCAACACTAGTTTTGGTTTCCTTTAAAACTTCAATTTGGAGAGGCAGTTCTCGTTGTTTATGAACGCCTGAACAACGTCTAGTGTATCAATAGTAGTTTTCTCCACCATTGCTTACGCTCTTAACACTGCACGTAAACACAAAAAAGGAATCTGTACAAGATTCATTTTGTCAATGCAATGGGAAATATTGAATTGCAATCGTAACATATTTAGTATAGCATGAGTTGCTATTACGTGCAACAGATGGCGCAGTTAAGAAAAAAGCATGTTTTTACCTTTAACAGGTGTGGCATCTATATAATAGGCATATAAAAACACACCCATATTCGAATGGAACGTTGTGTCACAATTTCAAGGCAATCGATAAAGAACTTTCGGAGATTGCAGTGTGTGTTGCTCTTTTGTCCAAATTATGGCGCTGCTTTTTAAAAAAACATATTTTACCTTTCACAGGTGAAGCATGTATATAGTAGGTATATAAAAACACGCGCCTATTGGAATGCAACGTTGTCAAAATTTTAAAGCAATGGGTAAAGAGGTTTCGTAGATTTCCCTCGCATGAAAAAAAGCTTCATAAAAGCTTTTTTTTTCCCTGTCTTAGACAAGACATCTATATAGTAGGGGGGTACCACCTCTGGTGCAATTATAGGGACCCACAGCCTCAGAGAAGGGAACACAGAGCATTCAGGGAAAAACTTGCCATTTAACTCTGAATACGTAAGAGTGTTCGCTTCTCCTACCACCTCCCTTTTTTTATGATGTACACTTTATTATGCAAGGTTATACAGTTACATATTTGATTTTTTCAAAAAATTAACATTAAGAGGACACACAAAAAAGTTCGCTTCCTAGAGGCTGTAGATTTCCTCGAACTCCTCCGACGCCGGGCAGGAACCGAGGATGCAGCGAGCATTCCCCCTCTGGATTGCGACACTGAGGCGCTGAAAGAGAAAACTTGCTGCTCTAGGGTCTCTTGTGGTGTCAATGAGCTTGGAACCAAGATCCTTAAGAAACCTTCTTGCACTCTCTCCCCATGGGCCTAGGGTCTCAGACCCTATTGGAACGAAGTTGTACCGATGATCTAATTGCCTGTACTTGGCTGACTTGTCTCTTTTTCTGTGTGTCGCCGCGGCTCCTGCTGTGCCGGCAGAGAGGTTGATGTATGTGGTTGCCAGGGTGGATACACAAGTATAGTCCCATGCCAACTGTCTGCCACCCTTCCACGGTCACAGTGTGATTCCGTCTGGTCGGCCGGCAAAGCTAACAGAGTCACGGTTCAGTAGGTTGCGGGCCTCTCTCTCCGCTGGACACTGAGCAGAGGCAAGGCTTCTTTTAATGATGTCATTGACTTCGTCGTGTCTAGTGTGCCAACCACCAGATTTTCCACAGTGCAGGCCATGCAATCCATATTCGTCAGCATCTGCCTCGCCGCAAATACACCTATGAACAGTGTGGATAGGGGCAGCAAGACGGAGAGCGACTGCAATACGGAACTCCTGCGGATCAAGACGTGTGCCTGTCACAGACATAGGGACTGCCAAAAGGAAGTCCCCTGCATGGGGAGCCTGCACAGCTGTGAGGCGTGCACGATCACTGGGGGTTGTTGCTGCCTCCAGCAAAGCTGTGGCTTCTTTGTCTACAATGGGACTGTCCCAACTGGATTGTTTCTTGGCTTTCGGCATGGCTGGTCTGAGTGCTGGGTCTGCCATGGCACCCCATTTCGTGTCGCATTCCGTGTAGTGGGGGTCCTGTATCCCCGCTACATCACTCAGGGTCAGGTAGAATTTCCTTAACCAGGTCATCTGATGCTGAGGAGGAAGACAGGAAGGCTGGGACAGCAATTTGGGTAGCCGTGCGGACACCCAAGCCACCGAGCCTGACAGGAAGAGTGGCTCGTTTCCACTGGCATTCGTTGAGGGAGAGGTTAACAACTTTTTCCAGCATGGTCTTCAGTAAGAGGTCATACTCTTCAAGCTTTCGGCTGTCGTAAGATGGGGCGCACCTCAGAAAGTAGGTTAGCCTCGGAAGGGATAGGCATTTAGTGAGGAGATAAAAAGCATCGTGGGCATCGATGTCACCTATTCTGTCGTCCATCCTCCTAAGGTCTGCGATTTTCTTGTCAAGGATCTCCTCAATGGCGTTAGACCCGATTGGGGCTCCAAGGAGGATGCTGTTCTCGGCCCTAATGACATGGGCTCAGGCAAGGCAGACCTTATTCTAGCTACGATGTCTGGGTTGGAAGAGACTACTTCACACTTGGAAGGGTTCAGGACAAGACCCAGGCTTACTTCTTGCTCCCTTATTTTCCTGATATCTGCCAAGAGATGGTCTACGGTGCCAGCTATAGTGCCATCATCCAAAAACCAGATGTTGAACTCGCTGGACAAGCTTTCGGTGATTTATTTTAAGACCAAGCAGAAAAGAAGGGGAGCAAGAGGATCACCTTGCTGAACACCTTCACATGATCTGATTTCATGTTCACCAAAGAGCAGTTTTGACTCACCACTGTAGCACGATAGTATGAACGGGTAGAGGGGCCGGAAATGGCGATGTACGGCACAAAGTACTGCATCTCTTCTGACCATTTTGAAGGCATTCGTAAAGTCCAGTTTGAGCAGGGCCTTTTCATGAGAAATGTTGGTGATGTATGCTCGTGCTGCATGGGCAGCCGCTTCACAGCCTTGGGGGATTCCAAATCCTAGCTGGATTGGTATCAGCAATAGCAGCAATTTCTATATAGTATGTATATAAAAACTCGCTCGCAGCGAATGGAACGTTGTGTGAAAATTTTAAAGCAAACGGTGAAGATCTTTTGGAGATTTGTGATTTTGAACAAGCGAATATTTACATTTTTATTTATAAAGATTGTGTGATATTTCATTGGAATTGAGCTATTTTGTTTACCATATCATTCATTTCGTAGGCATATTTTTTTTATTTCGTTTTTTTTAACTGTTTTTCTTATGATCAAATCCACAAGGGCCATGAAAAGGATTCGAACCTGCGCCAAAGAGCATCCCTTAATCGACGCTGCCTTAATCGACTAATCGACTGGTCCCAGCATCTGGGATGCTCTTGGGCGCGGGTTCGAATCCGTGACGCAACCTGTCCTCTTAAAAAGAACGTCGTTTTTGGCCGTTTGCCCGTACGGCCGAATATGGAGGTAATTTGAAAATGAAAAAAAAATAAAATATATTTGGGATTTTTTTTTCAACAATAGTAAGTTAAGGGTCCTCTGATAGGTTAAATGGGCAGGAAATTCTCATAAAGTTTCAAAACGTTATGAAAAACGTTAATGGAAAGAATCCTCTTCTAAGCTTGCCGAGTAAGCCGGACGACTCAAACAGAAGACGGAGCAGTACGTCACTTTTGTGAGTCGATTTCATTTCAAATTACGTCCAAATTTGGCCATAGCGCGCATACGAGCGAAAAGTGACGTTATTTTTAAGAGGACGGTTTGCATCATGGTCCTTGTGGATTTGTTCATCCCATCCCTGCCCGTGTGTGGCAGTGCACAATAGAAAGTTGTTTTCACATATCCATACATTAAAATATTGATTGAAACCATGATATATATGTGCTTCAGCCTACAGTTTAGACCTATTGTCTTATGTATGACCCTCTGTCCTGGATGACAGTGAATAGCAGCATTATCCTCACTTTAATAAGACTTTATCAAAATCCTCAGATTAGGCAAAATTGTAATTAATTTTGTCAATAAAGATATTATGAATAAGTTCATTTGATACATCACGCCATTATGATTTCTGTGTGTTTTTCCTATATTTCAGTGATGGGAACATCTTTTTGATGTGAAGTGCCTCGCAGATGTCAAGCCGCCTGCTATCGCTGTATGCCCACCGAATGAAATGAAATCATCGATAGATACTGCGATAGCAGGCGGCTTGACATCTGCGAGGCACTACACATCAAGAAGTCAACACCAGCAACCAACAGCCAATTAATGCACAACTATATTCTGCCCACTTCAAGACTCCGCACCAATATAGAAGCATCAAGAAATATGGACCAATAGGCCCCTTGCAGTTACTTCCATTCTTATGTTCTCATATATCCAATTAATACCCATTGTTCTGCGTTCTGTCTTGTGTTTGTCAAAACTTTGTTCACCTCATCCAAAACTGTTGCAACATATCACCTCACCCAAGTGCGAGTATATAAGACGGATAAGCTGTTAAGTGTTAGCATAAGTAGAACTCTGTTTAGTGTTTTAAGGTTACAGTTGTGGGTGTAAACTAAAGTTTTTGAAAATGTAATAAGTTATTATGAAACGTATTCAAGCGTCGCGTCAGACTAAAAATAAAAAAGAATTTTGGAGAATTGATTTTTCAGTTACCATCGACAGTAAAATGAAACATAAAAAATATTGAGAAAATTCGTGTTAGAATTATTAATCTTACTTTTTCAGTCATATTTAACAACATATATATATATATATATATATATATATATATATATATATATATATATATATATATATATATATATATATGTCATACCTAGTAGCCAGAACGCACCTCTCGGCCTACTATGCAAGGCCCGATTTGCCTAATAAGCCAAGTTTTCCTGAATTAATATATTTTCTCAAATTTTTTTATAAAACGATAAAGCTACCCATTTCATTATGTATGAGGTCAAGTTTTTTTTATTGGAGTTAAAATTAACGTAGATGTATGACCGAACCTAACCAACCCTACCTAACCTAACCTAACCTATCTTTATAGGTTTGGTTAGGTTTGGTAGCCGAAAAAGTTAGGTTAGGTTAGGTAGTCGGAAAACAATTAATTCATGAAAACTTGGCTTATTAGGCAAATCGGGCCTTTCATAGTAGGCTGAGAAGTGCGTTCTGGCTACTAGGTACGACATTATATATATATATATTATATATATATATATATATAACTGAAAACTCACACCCCAGAAGTGACTCGAACCCATACTCCCAAAAGCAACGCAACTGGTATGTACAAGACGCCTTAATCCACTTGACCATCACGACCGGACATAATGAGGTGATAGCCGAGGCTATATGAACCACCCCACCGCCGGCACTCGGATAGTTATCTTGGGCATAGCATTTTACCAAATCACCTCATTCTTTGGGGCACACGTGAGGAACACAAATGCGAACAAGCCTGAATGGTCCCCAGGACATATGCAACTGAAAACTCACACCCCAGAAGTGACTCGAACCCATACTCCCAGAAGCAACGCAACTGGTATGTACAAGACGCTATCGGCTATCACCTCATTATGTCCGGTCGTGATGGTCAAGTGGATTAAGGCGTCTTGTACATACCAGTTGCGTTGCTTTTGGGAGTATGGGTTCGAGTCACTTCTGGGGTGTGAGTTTTCAGTTGCATATGTCCTGGGGACCATTCAGGCTTGTTCGCATATATATATATATATATATATATATATATATATATATATATATATATATATATATATTTGTATATTATGCAGGGTTATACATTTACATAGTTTATTTACAGAAAATGAACATTAAAAGGAAATAAGGGGAAGTTTGTTTCCTAGAGGGTGTAGATTTCTTGGAACTCTTCAGACGCGAGGCAGGAACCGAGGATGCGGCGGGCATTTCCCCTCTGGATCGCGACACTGAGGCGCTGGAGGAGAAAACTTGCCACTCTAGGGTATCATGTAAAGTCAATGAGCCTGGAACCAAGAACCTTAAAAAATCTTCTTGCAAAATCTCGCTCAATGGACTAGGGTCTCTGCTCCTATTGTAACGAAATTGAACCATTGATCTAATTCCCTGTACTTCGTAGACTTGTGTCATTCTCTGAGGCTTCTGCTTGGCTGGCAGAGAGGTTGATGTATGTTGTTGCCAGGAGGGGGGGGGGGTGGGGATACTCAAGTATAATTCCACGCCATCTGTCTGCCATCCTTCAAAGGGTGCAATGTGATTCCGTCTGGTCGGCCAGCAAAGCTAGCAGAGTTAGGGTTCAATAGGTTGTGGGGCTCCCTCACCGCTGGACACTGGTGTTACGGCCACAATGGGTTGCAACCGGGTTCTTTGCTGGTGGAACTATAGTTCTGGTATCCGGCCCCCAGTTAGTAGTGGCTTTCAAGGAGTGAGCTCGGTAATGCAAGTAAAATACAAATGGGGAGGTGCATTGAATACGACACTTCATCAATTATTAATATATTCATATATAAACACTTTCCCATCACCTTATATATAATCCTAAAGGAAGTATTACTACACTTAATATGTACACAAGTGTCTCTCTCATAGGACACTAAACACTCCTCGATGCTCAATCGATGCAGTCATGTCAGCTACCGTGTTTCCTCAACACGGTACCGTCCTCAACCAGTACTGGGAAACACCAACGAGTCTACCCTGGCCACGGGCCAGCCTATACACAGTCTCACTAGGTGCTCCTTGTGAACGCCCACAATCACTCTCCAGCGTGGTGCTGGCAGAGAACATCAGCCTCGCGCTGCTGGGCCTCTTCACGAACAAATACAAGGGTAGCGAACCCCCCCTGGCAGGAGCTTCTTGCAACTCGCTGGTTACACTCCTCTGTAGCACCTTAACTGTCAGTCGTCTCTTCCATTAGCGAGTCCCGGGTACGACGAATTCCGTCACTGCCACTTCACAGGCAGACAGTAGAACACTTCACAGTTCTTCTCCGGCGTCGGCTCACTGTTTCTGTAAAGCAGAATAGAGTAGAGAGACATTGGCTGCCCTGGGTAGACTGACAGTCCTCGTACCACAGCAGCCCTACGTCGACTCTGTGGATACAGACACGTCATCAGTACACTGGTCAGTACATGGGACACTAGGAAACATCACTTACGTACTCTGACATAAACATACAACTCCTCCTATAATAGATGGCGCTGATTTTCTAGGCGCCACCTCACCAGAGGTCAGCACCAGCTACCTCTCGAGCTGACTAGGACAGGAATCTAGCTCTTCTTGCTGGTATAATCCTGCCACCCCTAGATGGCATCGTCCATGTTGTGGGGGCTTCGGGAGCGGACTTGCAGATGGCATTGACGTCGCTGCTCCATGCTCCGACGATGGAATCGGGTTCGTAACAACTGGGCAAAGGCAAGGCTCCTCCTAATTATGTCATTGACTTCGTCGTGTCTAGAGCGCCAACCGACTGATTTTCCTCAGTGCAGGCAATGCAATCCATAATCGTCTGCATCTCCCTCGAAGCAAATACACTTATGAACAGTGTGGATAGGGGTAGCATGGCGGAGAGCAACTGCAATATGGAGGCTGCTGCGGATCAAGCTATGTGCCGGTCGCAGACATGGGACTGCCTTTAAGAAGTCAAGTGTGTAGGGAGCCTGCACAGCTTTGAGACGTGCACTATATACATATACATATATATTGATATTTGAAGCACACATTTATGGTAATAGTGATACTGTAACAGTAAGCATAGATACATAATTTTGGCGGTATGAATAATTCATAGTGCATTTGATTGTACTATGTTAACATATAAATTAAATGCAGTAATCTTCCCTGCTGTAGCTGGAGATGCTGATGACATACTTTTGACAGTAATATGTGACAAATTGTTTCAGGTTCTTTGTTATCCACACATGAGAGAACGAGGAAGAGGAATTGAAATTACAGCTAGAAATACCAGGTAAGATATTTCATATTGTTCAGTTTATCATTAGGGGTTTAATATTGTTTTGTTTATCATTAGAGATTAGTATTGTTAAGTTTAACATTAGAGTTTAATATTGTTTTGTTAATCATTGGAGATCAGGATTGTTCAGTTTAGCATTAGAGTTTAAAATTGTTCTGAGCATTCTTCTGAAGCTTCGACATCATTTGGAGAGTCCCTGGGAACATTATCACAACATCTAATGATGGAAGCCAAGTGAGGTACTCTTCCAGATTTATAAACGGAAACTCCTTGGCTCTTATTCAGAGCCTTACACACATTAGAAAGGATGCGTGTTACATCCAAAAAAATTGTCTTTTAATACAATTACACATATTTGGTCTTTCATTCTCCTTCGTTAAAAAACTACGACATTGTAGTAAGTTTCTCCGTGTAATATAATTTTATGAAATATTTTGTTAATATAAACTTAAGGTTAGATTTAAATTAATGCATTGAAAATAAAGTAAAGTATATTTATAAGGATCACAGGGAATAAAGATGCAGCCAATGTGATTTTAAATGAAATTTTAATTATGGTATAATTTTGGGAAAGCAGGAATAAAAACGGGAATTAAATAATGGGGATTACGAGAAAAACAATTAATATAGAAAGGTTATCATATGAGGATGGGTCTTTTCTTAGAAAATGAGGGACTGGATCTATGACTTAAAAATATTAAATGCTAGTAATGATTTATGTGAGAACGGAAGAAAGTGATGGGAAAATACCATCACAGAAAAGTTATAGCGAAATTAAATTGCAGCCAAAATATTCCAAAGTTAGAAAAAAATGCCATATGCAGTAGAGAGTAGGAGCACATGACTGACAAAAGTTATAAACTGAATCCTTGACCAATGGAAGTGAAGAATAGCTCATCCACACCAGTTTTTGGAAATATTGAAAGCAAACTGATTTTTCGAACTTTAGAATATGGGAAAAAGATAAATTTATCAGAGTTCAGAATATATGAGGAACAAATAAAAAAAAATATTATGCATGATGTTGAAGGTACTGAGAGAAGGAGTTTAGTAGAATATCTTGTTAGAGTTTCTGAAACTGTGATTATGACGTGAAAAGGTAAATGTGAGACAACAGGAACGTTCAAGTGGTGATTTAAGCTTCAGTGTGGCCTAAACTATTGCGACATAATTGTGATATTATAATCGCCTAAAATACTGTCTTAACATTTCTGCCAACCAGTCAAGACGGCTTACCTGTCACTACCGGTCACTAAGGTCTTATGCGAGTTCCTTCTTGATACTCAGGAACAGTAATGACATGCACAGTCATCAAGGGTAGCGACCTGTCAACTGACAGTCAACAAGGGTAGCGACCTGTCAACTGACAGTCAACAAGGGTAGCGACCTGTCAACTGACAGTCATCAAGGGTAGCGACCTGTCAACTGACAGTCAACAAGGGTAGCGACCTGTCAACTGACAGTCAACAAGGGTAGCGACCTGTCAACTGACAGTCAACAAGGGTAGCGACCTGTCAACTGACAGTCATCAAGGGTAGCGACCTGTCAACTGACAGTCAACAAGGGTAGCGACCTGTCAACTGACAGTCAACAAGGGTAGCGACCTGTCAACTGACAGTCATCAAGGGTAGCGACCTGTCAACTGACAGTCATCAAGGGTAGCGACCTGTCAACTGACAGTCATCAAGGGTAGCGACCTGTCAACTGACAGTCAACAAGGGTAGCGACCTGTCAACTGACAGTCAACAAGGGTAGCGACCTGTCAACTGACAGTCAACAAGGGTAGCGACCTGTCAACTGACAGTCAACAAGGGTAGCGACCTGTCAACTGACAGTCATCAAGGGTAGCGACCTGTCAACTGACAGTCAACAAGGGTAGTGACCTGTCAACTGACAGTCAACAAGGGTAGCGACCTGTCAACTGACAGTCAACAAGGGTAGCGACCTGTCAACTGACAGTCAACAAGGGTAGCGACCTGTCAACTGACAGTCATCAAGGGTAGTGACCTGTCAACTGACAGTCAACAAGGGTAGCGACCTGTCAACTGACAGTCAACAAGGGTAGCGACCTGTCAACTGACAGTCAACAAGGGTAGCGACCTGTCAACTGACAGTCAACAAGGGTAGCGACCTGTCAACTGACAGTCAACAAGGGTAGCGACCTGTCAACTGACAGTCATCAAGGGTAGCGACCTGTCAACTGACAGTCAACAAGGGTAGTGACCTGTCAACTGACAGTCAACAAGGGTAGCGACCTGTCAACTGACAGTCAACAAGGGTAGCGACCTGTCAACTGACAGTCATCAAGGGTAGCGACCTGTCAACTGACAGTCAACAAGGGTAGGGACCTATCAACTGACAGTCATCAAGGGAAGTGATCTGTCAACTGACAGTCATCAAGGGTAGTGACCTGTCAACTGACAGTCATCAAGGGTAGTGACCTGTCAACTGACAGTCATCAAGGGTAGTGACCTGTCAACTGACAGTCATCAAGGGCAGGGACCTGTTGTCACGGGGGTGGGCTGGGCTCTGCTAGCAATCGATATTAAGCCAAAGACTTACAGGGAAATGTTTAAGGAAAGCAAATTGAGTTCTTATATAACTTACTATTACCTATAGGAGAAATAACCTAATTCAAACCATGTTTTCTGAGAGGAAAAAAGTTTTTTTTTTTTGCCCCATGATACTGGAAATTAACATCATAGTTTTACACAAGCCTCATATGAGAGCGAAGTCAATTCTCAGAAGTACCTACAACACATTGCCAATTTTATATAAATTCTAAACTTATAACCAAGCATATCCCAGTGACCACTTGGTCAACCAGGCTATTGCTTGCTCTAGCATCACTGGGCTGATCTGGCATGCTCATTGTAAGACTTGGCATATCCCCACCAGTTGGACATACTACATCGGGGACGATAAAATTGGTATTATGAGTGTGGCGGATGAGTACAAGTACTTAGGAATACTTATCGGGGCCGGAGGCAGACGCATATCCTATGGTTCCCTGTTTGAGGACGGTCTGACTAACATCACTAACGCCCCCCTCAAACCACAACAGAGGTTATACCTACTTAAACAAGACCTAATCCTGAAGCTTGTTTTCGGACGCGTGTTTATGGCGGATTTAGCGAGGCTTGACAGGCAGTTGCGGCACGCCATTCATGGCTGGTTGTGACTGCCTCACGATACCCCTAATGCCTTCTTTCATACCGACGTAAAGAACGGTGGACTAGGAATTCCCGACTTTACTACATCATTCCGCCTACAAAAGAACAAGCGGCTCGGGACGTTGGTAGAGTCGGAGGATCCGGTGATAGTGGCTATGGCTCTTCTACCCGCATTTCAAGCACGAATGCGTCGATGGGTAGACCTGACCACGGCCGCCGGAACCCCCTTTAACAGAACGGCTGAGCGCTCTAGAAGTTGGAAAGCAAAACTGTATAGGATGGTTGATGGTGTCGGCCTTGCGTCTACTTGTGAGGTTCCTTCCTGCCATAAGTGGGTCTCATCCGGTACCCGTCAGCTAAGCGGATGAGATTTTGCTTATGCCTTCCAGATTAGGGTAAACGCTGTAGCCACTCCGTCTAGAACAGCTAGGGGTAGACCCGAGGCTTCTGGTCTCTGCAAGGCTTGCCCGAGACCAGGAACCCTGGGCCATATATCCCAGGCATGCTATAAGACGCACGGAGCTCAGGTGAAACGTCATGCCAATATCACTCGGTTCATAGCTGGTCGCCTGCGGCAGAGAGGTTTCGAGGTGGAACGTGAGGTTCATATACCGGATGGAAGGGCCTTCTGCAAGCCCAGCATCATCGCTTGCAAAGGTGACGAGGCCTTCATATTGGACACCCAAGTCTCTGCTGATAACTTCCCTCTCTCCCGTCCACATCAGAGCAAGTGCGACAAATACGGCACCCAGAGATCCTTCAAAAGGTCAGGGAATATACCGGGAAGCACACAGCATCCGCCTCATCGATAATCCTTAATTTGAGAGGAGCATGATACAAGGAGAGTGCACACGGACTTCAGGATATGGAACACACCAAGAGCGACTTTGAGACTTGCTCTATGAAAGCCCTAACCTGGACATATTCCATCTACAGAATATGGTCAAATCCACATCAAGGGGGCATACATGACAACCCTCCCGCTCTGGGGCCTTGCTAGGAGCTTTCGCTTTGAATTGTTTTTCATGTATGCTGCTGTCAAGTCACCAATACTGCCGGTTAGGCAGCTTGTTGTTTTGCCCTCAGCTTTAATTCTTTTTTAATGGCATACTGTGCACCTCTCCCTTTGTGTGTTGTCTTATATAAGAAAACAAAATACTAAATAATTTTCCATTTTACGTGTTATTATTATCATCAAACTGTTATTATTACACTACGAATCGTGTAGGTTGAGATTGACATCTGCCATTTATATGTATTTTAGTTTGTGTTGACAGGGAAATATGTGTGCTTAGGGGGTGCCTTCTCACCATGCCCAGTGTCTGGGGGGGATCGGTGCTCTGAAGCTATTTAAAACCCTATAGCCCCCTGAAATGGCAAGGGGCGTTTGGGGGACAAAATATCCATGATGAAAAAGCACTCAGCTCATACTGTTGCCTCTGGTTGTGCCGTATGGGATATCTAATTTACCGCCATGGTCACTTCATTAGACGAAAATAATTACACTGGGATTCCTGGCCGTTTGCTCGTTACTTATATGAATTTGGTGTTAATATGACATATGTAAGGACTTAGAACAGTGTAGTCAAGCTAATACTCTTCAGCTATTTATCCGCACATCTTCACATTTCTGTGTAATAGGAACGAATTTGTGTACTTCAGTGCCGGTCAAGCATAGACGCTTTAACCAATCAGAGAATCTTTGTTACGAAGGTATGGATACGCTAACCTTTTTTCAGGCCATAAAATGTCATTTGGGTAAGTCACGTTATGGTTACTCCGGTCGTCTCAAGCGGGTGACCTGACTGCTGGATTCTGATGCCCGAGGGAAAAGCTCACCAAAGTAGCTTCTGTTAAGAGATGATGGGCTAGTACTCATTCCAATAATAGAACTCCCAGCGTGATATATATCCATAGCTTTAGTCCACGTGCTTTACACTACGAACTTCGTGAATCCTGTGCACATATAACATTGTGTCAATGTAGGAAACTGAGAGAACACACTCCACATTACCTTTGAGATAAACTGAGAGGACACACTCCACATTACCTTTGAGATAAACTGAGAGAGCACGCTCTACATTACCTTTGAGATAAACTGAGAGAACACACTCTACATTACCTTTGAGATAAACTGAGAGAGCACGCTCTACATTACCTTTGAGATAAACTGAGAGAGCACGCTCTACATTACCTTTGAGATAAACTGAGAGAGCACGCTCTACATTACCTTTGAGATAAACTGAGAGAACACACTCTACATTACCTTTGAGATAAACTGAGAGAGCACGCTCTACATTACCTTTGAGATAAACTGAGAGAGCACGCTCTACATTACCTTTGAGATAAACTGAGAGAACACACTCTACATTACCTTTGAGATAAACTGAGAGAGCACGCTCTACATTACCTTTGAGATAAACTGAGAGAGCACGCTCTACATTACCTTTGAGATAAACTGAAAGAACACACATTACCTTTATTACCTTGCATTTAATCGTTAAGCTGTTATCGCGGGGGAGGATACTGCTTGACAATCTTTATGAGGGTGTCCAGCTGCTGGACACCTTTTTTGACCAGGAGAGTGGCTGTGTTGAATGCTTCAAGGTGGCCACTGCAAGATTCAGGGACTCTTAAAGCACTTCTAAGATCGTTGGATGCTTCACATTCCAGAAGATAGTGAAGTAATGGCTTTTCTGTGACAGTTTGGTGATGAGGAATGTTGTTGTTGTTTAAGATTCGCTACTCAGAACAATAAGTTCCAGTAGCACAGGCTATGGTGAGCCCGTAAGTGGAGGCTCTTTGGACCCATTATCTGTATCAGTGGCTGATACTAAAGATCTGGCGATGGATGGGGATCTTCATGATGGTTTTCAGCCTGGGGGGCTGGCTATACCAGTTATGGAGCTGGTGGGATTAGTGTGGACCTCTAGGTTTTCTGTTTTTTCTTTGCATGCGACTTTGGCTGAGCAGTGCTGTCTTTGGAGTTTGGTGACGTGGCCTCCATGAGGAAGTCTTGAACCGTGTAGGTGTCGTATATATGATGCGGCGGTGAAGCTCCTATTATGATTTCCTCGTCTGAGGAGTCCATAACCTCCGTAGTGGGCGTTTTTGTCTTTCACCTCGCAGCCTTGGGTAGGCTTAGGTGTCGTTGATTGGTGGTTGTAGCTATTTCAGGAGCGCTGGTGGTGCTGTTATCGTTTGTAGACAGCACGTCTGCTAGCGCGGCTGCTGAGATAGTGATGGTAGGAGTGTTGGGAGCTGGAGAGGGAATTACCTCTGTTTGTGTCTCCCGGGTCATGGGCGGTTCTGGAGTCGGTGCTAAAGTTGACTACCTGGTCGTCCTGGTGGTAGTCTCCGGAGTTGTGGAGGAGGCAGTGAGATTTACGCTAGTGGCTATGATGGGGGCCAGGCCATTGCCTATGTATAATGCGTTTAGTTCACTGACAAAGCGATGGTTGTCTGGTCCTGCTAGCCTTTCCGCAAGTCTAATAAGACCAGGGATAATGCCTGCACGTGATGCAGGGGGCTGTGAAGGAGCATGTGGGACCTTGGGTCCACAATGAGAAGGCTGTGTCGCCTGCTGAGAGGAGCCACATGTTGGTAAGACTGGAAAGTCTTCTGGTTGATTAGTAAGAGCTAAGCTGGTGGGTTGAACGCTTGGGGCTCTGGTCGAGGAGGTAGAAGGGTTGTTTCTCTTGGCTTCAACCTGGGCCTTGATGCTTTCCTGTCTGCGGGGGCAGCGGTAGGAAATTGCGGGGTGATTGCCCTCACAGAGCAAGCAGTGATGGACTGTTGCCTTGCATATGGAGTAGTGATGGTCCAGTGCGCACAGGCTGCACCTCTGGACAGGGTCCTGACACTTGTTGGTCGGGTGGGAGAGCTCGTAGCACTTAAAGCACTGTTGGATCTCATGGTATCGTTCCTTTTTTATTTGGTGGGGTGGTATTTTTAGGCCGAAGCAGTAGAATCCTTGTGTGGCAGCCTGGGTGGCCGCAGCTATGGTGGTGAACGTAATCTTCATTGATGTTTCGTCGGTGTTGCAGAACTCTAGGTTGAATACCGACAGGTTTGGATTTTCGTCCTCGATATTGTTTATGATATGATGTTGAGGTCGCTCAGCGATCCACTGGCTGGTCCTGCTGGTAAAAACAGTTCTTCCGGCCAGGAACTGACGTGGGAAGTGAGGATGTAGGTGGTGCTCTTTGCGAAGAATGGCATCGTTAGTGAGGAGTTTTTCTAGCTCTTCTTCACATGAAAAGAAGAGGACAATATCTTCACCTTCCTGATTAATGTCAGCGGGTTCGAGGCCAGTAACGTCCTTCAGGACCTTTAAAGTATTACTTCTCCCGATAGCATGACCGTCAAGTGGAGTCGCTCTGACCTTAAGACGTTTTGGTCGCATTGTGATCACACTGCTTCTTGTGATGTGTTGGCGGGAGATGTCTTCCCGTAGTCCGAGTGAAGATGAGGAATGTTGTTGTTGTTAGAGATTTAGCTACTCAGGACGAAGAGTCCATGTAGCACGGGCTATGGTGAGCCCGTAATTGAGTTTGGTTATACATGATAACTTTTTTCCTGTGATATTTGGGTCTAAGTTTAAAATAGAGGTGGGGGATTCCTCCTTTTTCCCTGCTTATTTATCGCTTCTGTTTTAGTGCACTGGTTTTAATCTTGTTTTATTAACATTATCTTGGTGGCGGATGTAGATGCAGAATGCTCACTAATGAGTCCCATTCCTCAACAGCTTTTCTAATCATTGTAGTCGCGGTGGAATGTGCATCTAATGCAGCTGCTGTCGTTGGATTAATGTTGAGTTTGATGCGCAGGGCTTCAGTAGCTTCACATTCTAGTAAGTAGTGTAATAGTGGCGCCTCTGCTTCAGTTTCACAGATGTGACACTCTTTAACTATTGGGTTCATTACCTCCCAGCAGCACTTGTAACCAAGTCTGAGTCTGTGTATGGCTACTGCAATGTCTCTGGATATCCTTTTGCCAGGCTTGAAGGAGGAGTAACCAGTGTCTTGTTCGTACCATATCGCAGTGGATCTTCCTTCCGCTACTTTGGCTCTGTGGCGACTTTTGATAGTTAAAAATATTTTCTTCTTGATTTGCTCCTTAATCTGTGAGAAACTTGGAGGTATTTGAACCTGTACAACAGGTAGAGCAGTGGCAGTTTTTCCTAGTGAGTCTGCCTTTTCATTACCCTCTATGCCAATATGACTTGGTGTCCAATTTAGGGTAATTGACAGCCCTCGATTATGGGCATCTTTTCCTATATGTTGAATTTCTGTGAGGAGTTGTATATTATCTCTGTGCTGACTGGATAACAATGCCTGGAGCGAAGATTTAGAGTCTGTATGAATGATGACATCATGTAAATTATTCTCAATTGTATAGTTTATTGCCTCCTTCAGGGCATATAATTCTGTTTGCAATGTTGAGCACCCACTATTCATGCTCCAGTAAGCTTCATGGTTGGTAGTGTAAACTGCTGCCACAGCAGAACCTCTTTCTTGATCAACTGATCCGTCTGTGAAGATGTGAGGCGTTGTGGGTCTAGAGATAGTTTCCATTTGTTGTTCTATTACTTCCTTGAGCCTCTACGGGTCACATGCTGATTTTTTAACTGGTAATCTTTCAATGATTATCTTTAGATTCGGTTCTTCCCATGGAGGAGGCTGTCGAAAGTGTTGATATGGTCTATCTTCCCCTTTGTTTTTAATGGTCCATTTCATGTCCATTTTCTCTAAAATCTTGACCACATTATCCATCCATGAGCCTGTTCTGTACTGTAGGTAATTCTGAAAGGATCTCTATATGCCATCCATGAGCCTGTTCTGTACTGTAGGTAATTCTGAAAGGATCTCTGTATGCTGTCTCTGATTGACAGCCTGGCGGTTGTTCCAGTAAGTTTTCCTATTATGGTGGTTATCCTTTGTTTCATCCTGTTTTCTAATGCTGGTAAATTGGTTTCCATTCTAAGGTTCTCTCTACGCGGCCATATAGGTGCTCCCAGCATTGTTCTCAGAGCACCATTTTGAGACACTTCCAGTTTCTCCCATTGGTTATCACTGAGGGATGTAAGAGCAGGAGCAGCATAGTCAATGAGTGACCTAACTGCTTGAATGTAGTACATTTTGAGTACTGGTAGAGATGCACCCTCTCTAAGACTGGTCAGAGAGCGCAAAACTGAGTTTCTGGCTTTCGGCGTTGCCGAAGATATTCAATTTCTTGAGTGAATTTCAACTGATTGTCTATTATGACTCCTAGGTATTGAAAAGAGGTAACCCACTCAATTTCTTGTCCTAGTACTACGATGGAGTACTACACATTATTTATTCGACCCGCGGATACACGGGGTTCACCTCACCTTCATCAGGGCTTTTGTAAACAAACGCCATTTAAAAAAAAATCGTGGGCCACATTCCCGGGTGTGAGGGCCTCAGTAGTGAGTGAGCCACCAAGGCTGGCGCATGCAGCATGAGCTCACAGCACTGCTGTTCAGCTTGTAACCCACAGCATCGCCGAAAAATGCCATAATATATATGTTCATGCTATTATTTAGCGATGATAATATTACAGAAGACCCCTGACTGTGATCAAAATGACCAGGATTCTGATAATAACAGGATTGTTTTGTTAATTAGGGCCGTAGTGGGAGGAGTAATCTTGGTAGGGAGGGATGTAGCGTTGTCTGCTGACTCTGTGTGACCACCTTTTACTGTCTGTACTCATTATAGCAGCTTAGTTGTTCGCAATGGGTGAACAAAACGTGCAGATACTTATATATAACGTCTATATATAGTGAATAAAAGCAAAAACAGTATGGTGGGAGGAGAATGGTGGCGAGTAAGGTGAGGTGAGGGAGGGAGCAAGTGACAGACTGAGGCGGGCTGCCACTGCCACTCAGTATGCCAACTTAGTGGTTAATTATGGTGAACACAGAAGTAGATACTTCTATATAACGTGTAAATATAGTATAATAACAGTAAAATGAGTGTGGGGAAGAAGCCATTTTGGTGAGGGAGGTGGTGACATCTGCATGATTTATCATGCTGGGTAGGGGTGGCCACTATGCTCTTTGGGCACTATACCGGACTAATTGAACGGTTATGGCGAACAAAACTTGTAAATACTTATATATAATGTGTGTATATAGGGTAATAACACCACAAACAGTATTGTTGGGGGAGAAATTTTATTGCGTCTGACCTTGAATGTGTGAGGGCGGTTGTCTAACAGCCGCCAGCTGATTGTGTAGCGACGTCTCTTAGTGCCTGTACTAACTATATCAGCTTTGTTGAACAGTTGTGGTGAACAAAACATGTAGATACTTATATATAACGTCTGTATATATTGAATAAAAGCAAAAACTGTATTGTGGGAGGAGAATGTGGGCAAGTCAGTGAGTTGAGGGAGGGAGTGGCAGCGAGTGGCTGGCTGGTGTGTGGCGGTCACTCCTCGTTGCTTTTTGACTCATAATAGCAACTTAGTGGTTCATTATGGTGAACAAAATATGCAGATACTTATATATAACCTGTGTATATAGTGTAATAACCGACAAAGTATTTGTTCACTGTTTGATGAACATAATAATTGAATCAACAATATGCTCACCATAATTTTGAGTTCAGCGATGATTCACACATATTATTATATAAATATATCACACTACACACTATTGAATATTACAGCAAAAAACACATATTACACATATTTATTACACATATTACACATATTACACATATTTATTACACATATTACACATATTACACAAAAACATATTACAGCAAAAATTACACACTATTACAGCAAAAAACGAAAAATAAATAAATCAGCGACATTGAAATAATTAGGTAATTATCTCTTTGTGGCCACTCCTGCCTGACAGCTGAGGCGGAGCAGAACGTCTGGCACGCATGATGAGTCAGCGACTGATTTTTTTTGCCAGACTTTCCCGCCCTATAACAGGCAAAATATGCCACTTACGATTTTTTTCCATGATCAGAGAACATAAATTAACAGGTTTAGTATAAAAATCTTTTTTTGTTATGCACCTGTGGGTGACAATGGCCAAATAGCCCTTAGCAACTATTAACTATGTCTATTAATAGCAAAAAGGACGTAGCAACTATGTCTATTAATCCTTCAGGACAAGGCAATACCCTATCAACTCCATACACATGTAGACTTGATATTATATTTAAGATTTGCTTGTTCATTATCACTGAGTACAAGCCATTTATCGGGTTGAAGTTCGAGGCGCACCCTAATGTCTACATTATCCAAAATGTATTCACTAACTGATGTGACATCCAACATTAGTTTAAAGCAAGGATTTACACCGCTTGTTTTCATATCAGCCATCCGCTGTTTCTCTCCAAACGAAGCATTAGTGAAATATCCAGGTTCAATTTTGCCAGGATCAACACGATTAAAAAACTGGTACAGCTTATCATGGCGCGTAGCCTTACACCCTTAAATCGTAGATAGTAACTTTACGTACAACCAAAATGAGAATTATGAGCTGGTTTCAACTACTGTTTTGTTTAAATACACAAATAGCCGATTTGAATAGTGTTTCCGACAATCCATTCACTAACGAAATGTTTTTAGTATCTCCTAAAAGCGTTATTCCTTCTTCTTCAGTTAGACCGATAGACAAATCCAAAGCAAGAGATGTTAAATCCACCAGCTGACCTTTCACACCTTTGTGATAAATTCCAGATAGGTGTCTGTAAACTTATTATTGACCCCAGAATTCACAGGACATCCACCGTTTGTCTGCTTGCAATTGTTGATTTTAGCAATCGGGGGGGGGGGGGGATACTTTAGGGAAAGCCTTACTAACAGCGGTGGTATAGTGTTCTAATGGGACCTGAAGGCCAAGAGCCTTATATCCAGCCATGTTCGTGCTTTAGATAACAACAGTCGAGTGAGAAGAATTTTATGACAACACATTATATTTAGCTTTAGTAAAACGTTGAATGTTTACTAATTTTTTTAGATTTTTGTTTTTTTGTTTCATTTTTCTGCACTCTTTCCCCTATCATTTGCTTCCCCATTCCTTTCAATGTTTCAACTCCGCGTTTCTTAAGAGACTCCCCTTCACTGTCTGGCTCGTTGCCGCCCTGAGGGGGCTTGGTGGGCAGCTGCCGGAGTGTGATGCTCCCAACTCGTTCTCGCAAATTCGTAAAGTCAATATTGACTTATTAACTACGTGCATAGGTGATATACTAAACATAATAGATACCCTTAAAAAAATTCATAGAAAACACCAACCTTACCTAACCTTGTTAGTATCTTAAAATAAGCATCTTATTGCTTCGTAATTACAATTATTACTTAATCTATACCTATTATAGGTTAGGTAATAGTTGTAATTACGAAGCAATAAGATGCTTATCTTAACATACTAAGTAGGTTAGGTAAGGTCGGTGTTTTCTATGAATCTTTTTAAGGGTATCTATTATGTTAAGTATGTCACCTATGCACATATTTAATAAGTCAATATTGACTTATTAAATTTTCGAGAACGGGTTGGATGCTCCATGGGTCAGTCCTCTATCCTTTTACAGCCTTATGCTCCTGCTGCTGCCATTACCAATTTTGCCAGACCCCTTTTCCTTTTCCTTGTGTTACATTTTTCTCCCCCCTCTTCTCCTATCAAATTGTCATTTCCTGCCGACCTTTTGCCTGTTTTGATTATTCTTTCGACCTTCTTTTGTTTTGATGCCCGGGTGTTTGAGGAGGCATACTCTTGCACCCGTAGAACTGTAGTACCCAAAGTCTCGAGCGAGAGGACCCTTTTATTGTCAATCCTCCTTTCGTCACTGAACCCGCTCTCGACAGACACACGGTTCTTAACGTGGTGTTTGTGGGGCGTATACTCACGACGCACCCCTGGGGGGTCCCCGGCAAGATCAGCGATAGCTTCTTGTTGGGTGTCCTGCCTCTAATTGTGGCTCCATGGTGGGTGTGGGGGCACATTCGTGAATGAAAGTTTTCCCTCGTTTTCATTGCTGATAATGTTTCCCTTGTACTTTCTCATGCTGGTGGGTTGGGCGACCAAGCCCTCGAGTCAGACTGTGTTGGAAGATCAGGCCCTGTAGCCCCTGCTGCATTGGCCCCCGACGACCTGACTACTCCCCTCAGCTCCCCTCCCTCCTCTGTGGTATGGTCGAGTCCCCAGCCCCAAGTGGTGACCACCTCGTCCCCTGGCACGGCTTCGTCTCTCATTGTGACTACTGCGCCTTTTACCCCCCCTCTCTGGGGGTTCTCAACGCCGTTCCCGCCACGGCCGCACTCGCACGATCCCTTCCCGTAATACTACTTACAACGCCTTGTTTGGTCCCGCTACGTGGGCTAAATACTTTGATCTCCACCATCTGGATTCTACTGCTCCTGATGATTTCTCCCTCCATAAACACCTTGTTGATTCAGTAGATGCCTCTGTTACTTTTAACTCCACCAGTTATGGTACGCATGTCATCGCTGCTCCTAAGGATGCAGCTACTCGCTTAGCCGCTTTGTCCTGCATTGGAGAGACCCCTGTTCGGGTCTCCAAAAACGCTCGGTTAAATGCCAGTGTTGGCACTGTACTCCTCCCACACCATGTTGAAACTGGTGTTCGGGACCTCAAAGATTGCCATGAAAATATTAAACATATCCTCGATGCCCAAGGTCATTCTGTCCTCCAGTTGGACACGTTTACTCGACCCCCTCGTGGTCGTCGCCATTAGCCCCTTCGAGTTGTAAAAATTACCTTTGATAGTAAGACCTTTCCGCCCTCTATTATTCTTGCTGGTGCCAGATGCTCCGTTGTACATTCCCTCTCCTAGACTTTGCAATAAGTGTTGGAAGTTCGGGAATGGTGTCCTCAAATGCACCAGCTCTGTGTATCTATGCCCCATGTGTGGAGACGATAGTCATTCTAAGTCCGAGTGCACTTCTTCCCAGGCTAACTGCCTCAATTGCGGTGAGGCCCACCCTACCTTCTCACGCTCGTGTGTACACTACAAACTCGAAGAAGCCGTCCTCAACTTGAAGCACCGTGATCGTCTGTCTTTTCCTGAAGCGAGACGCCAAGTTCCTCGTCTCACCCCTTTCGCGGGCGTCTCCTACGCTCGCGTGTTGTGTTCTATCTCTCCTCGTCCCTCCCGTCTTCCTCAGTCTCCCAACCGTTTTCAGGCCTTAAACCCGACCACACCCACTACCTTCTCCCCTATTCTTTTGCCTCCTGTCCCAGATGGCCTCCCTCCTGGTTCTCCATCTGAGGTTTCCCCCCTTCCTACCCAGTCCACCATATCTCCTTTGTCTTCTTCCCTATCTCCCCCCACTCTTTCTTCCCGACCCTCCCCCTAGTCTCTTGACATTCCATGCCACCTGTCGGTCCAGGCTGATATCCATCATCCTCCCAGCAATCTTCGTGTTATTCACTCCCGTTCCTCTTCTCCTGCTGAGACCATTGAGTCTGTCGCCCGGTACGTTGTTACAGGAACGTCTGTCTCTTCGAGTCAGAAACGTAAGCCTGGCTCCTCTCCTTCTTCCTCTCCAGCGGGTAAGAAGGCTTCGCTCTCTTCCTCACCCCCTCCCTCTGACTCTGTCACTACATCCCCTCCAATTTCAGTGGTCGAACCTCCTGTCCCAGATATGGAGGTTTCTTTCGCCCCCGATTCCCTCTCGGTTGCTGCCCTTGCTGAGGCGCACTCCCTGCCTTCTGCCCCCCCCCCTCCTCAGCTGTCCTTGCCTGCCCCTCTCAGTTGCCTCCTCCCCCTCCAGACCCCGTCAGTCCGCCTCTGGTCTGTCCTCTTGCTCACTTCTCTCTATCCTTCACCATTTGGTCACCACTTGGTCCGGGAGACATCTCCCGTCATGCAGGGTGCAGTTGCGCCTCCACAGATCTCCAGTATCATCTTTTGATACTGGTAATGGCTCGAAAGGGCCACCACTTACGGGCTATTCATGCCCGTGCCACCTCTTGGGTGGCTTAATCTTCATCAATCAATCAATCAGACTCTTCAGCACCATTTGGTCACCACTTGGTCCGGGAGACATCTCCCGTCACGCAGGGTGCAGTTGCGCCTCCACAGATCTCCAGTATCATCTTTTGATACTGGTAATGGCTCGAAAGGGCCACCACTTACGGGCTATTCATGCCCGTGCCACCTCTTGGGTGGCTTAATCTTCATCAATCTCTATCCTTACTAAGTTTACCCACGCCCCCTAACCCTGACTTTGCTGACCCTGATCCTGAGATTCTTTAATAAACTATGTTCTTCTATACCTTTATTTATTTCTTGTTCTCTGTTACTGTCCTTTCTCTTTGGTAATGTCTATTCTTCAGTGGAATATTCGTGGATTTTATGCCAACTTCCATGAACTCCAACTTCTAATTACACAGTTTTCACCGCTTTGTGTTTGTCTCCAGGAACCAATGCTTGGTGCTCGTCCTGGTCACTTTCGTGGTTATTCCTTTCTTTCTCCCCCCCCCCAGCTCTTGCTGGGGCCCGTAACTCTACTGCTCTCTTAATTCGATCTGATATTCCCTTCGTCCCCCTACTTCTTCCATCACCTATCCATTGTTCTGCTGCCCGTGTTTTTGTGGGTAAATGGTATACAGTCTGTTCCATTTATCTCCCTCCAAATGTCCTGCTTTCTCTTCCTGATCTTAAGCACCTCCTGGACTCCTTGCTAGAGCCGGTGCTCCTTTTGCGTGATTTCAACTGTCGACATTCCCTCTGGGGTGATGTTTTGACAAACCCACGAGGCTGTCTTCTCGAACCGTTCGTCCTCGCTTCTTCTCTCTTCTGAATTCTGGTGAGCCCACTCATGTGGACTCTCGAACTCGCACCCTTTCCTGTCTTGATCTTTCTCTCTACTCGTCGTCCCTTTACTTAGATTTCACGTGGCGGGTTCTTGATGACCTCCATAACAGTGATCATTTCCCCATCCTCGTTTCCTTTTTCTCTTTCTACCCTCTCCTCTCCTTCCCTAGGTGGCAGTTTGCCAAGGCTGACTGGTGCCTATTCACCCTCCGTGCTACTCTCTCTGACCTCTCCTCTCTGCCTCTTCCTCGCGCCCTCCTCCTTTTTTATGACACTGTCTTCAACGCTGCCCTCAGTTCTATCCCTCGCTCTTCCTCCTGGGGCACACGGAAGTGCGTTCCCTGGTGGTATGCGGACTGTGCTCGGGCTGTCCGCTGTAAGCGTGCAGCCTGGAAGAAACACCGCCGCCGGCAGACGGCTGATTCTTTCATTCTGTTTCGGAAGGCAAGTGTGGTATCCCGTAGGACCATCCGTACAGCTAAACGTTAGAGTTGGAAATCTTATGTTTCCACCATTACGTCCGATACTCCTCTGCCGCAGATCTGGAAGAAGATCCACAAGATTGCGGGCAAGTTCGTTCCGGATGTCTCGCCGGTTCTCCACCTCCGTGGTACTCTTGTGGCGGATCCAGTGAAGGTCACGACCAAACTAAGTTTCCACTTTTCTTCTGTTAGCTCTGGTTCTCATCTTCTTCAATCCTTCCTTCTTCGTAAGCCTGTTCTTGAATCTTATCCTTTAGATTTCCGCACTCATCTCCGCCTTCCCTATAACGATCCTTTCTCTCTTTCTGAACTTCCGTCTGCCCTGGCCCCTCTGCAGATCTACGGCGGCGGGCTCGGATGACGTTCATTATGAGATGCTTCGCCATCTCCTTCCGTGCACGTCTCAGTATTTACTGAGTCTGTATAACCAGGTCTGGGAGTCGTCGTCCGTCCCTGAGGACTGGCTCGATGCCGTTGTACTCCCTATTCGGAAACCAGGGTCTCTCGGTACGTCCCCTAAGGACTTCCACCCTATAACTCTCACGAGTTGTGTTTGCAAGCTCTTTGAGTGTATGGTAACTGTCCGTCTGATGTGGTTCTTGGAACACCATCGCCACCTCCCTCCTTCTCAATTTGGTTTTCGCAAGTGCTGCAGCACAACAGATGTCCTGGTGAACTTGGATGTCTATATTCGTACTGCTTCTGCTGCGAAGACCTCCGTTGTTGCTGTTCTTTTTGACCTTGAAAAGGCTTATGACACGACTTGGAGATACCATATTCTGTCCCAACTTCGTTCTTTTGGCCTTCGTGGTAATCTCCCTCTCTTCCTTCAAAGCTTTCTCTCTCGTCGTACCTTTCGAGTCAGGCTTGGTGCCACTCTCTCTGCCTCTTTTCGGCAGTATGAAGGTGTGCCCCAAGGTAGTGTTCTGAGTACTACTTTTTTTCTGGTTGCCCTCAATGGTCTTCTTTCCTCCCTTCCTTCTGGCATGTTCTCTGCTCTTTATGTTGACGATCTTACTCTTTGCTGTCCGGGTGATGATTCGCCTCTACGTCAACGGCGGCTTCAACTTGCGATAGATGCCGTGTCATCTTGGGCCACCAATCATGGCTTCAAGTTCTCTAGCACTAAGACATGTGCCATGACTTTTACTCGGAAGCGGGTCGTTCTTCGTCCCTCTTTGTCACTTTATGGTCATCCCCTTGAGTACAAAGATTCCGCGAAGATTTTGGGGTTATTCCTTGACACTCGTTTGTCTTGGTCGCCCCATGTTTCTTACCTCCATGTTGAATGCTCTAAGGCCCTTAACCTACTTAAAGGTTTTGTCCCATACTTCTTGGGGAGCGGATAGGCGCACACTTTTCTATTTGCATTCCTCTCTCGTCCTGTCTAAACTCGATTATGGTTGCCCTGCATACTCTTCTGCTTCTCCTTCTACTCTTCGCCGTCTTGATCCTTTGCACCATACTGGGTTGCGCCTCAGCTCTTGTGCTTTTCGTTCAACTCCCGCCCTCAGCTTGTACTCTGACACTGGCTTCCTGTCTCTCCAGGATCGCCGTGATCGCTACAGTCTTTGCTATCTTGCGCGATCCTTACAGCATCCTCACTCTCACCTCTATCGTGCTTTGACCCCTCCTTTTAGTTCCTGTTCCTCTTCACCTCCTCCCTCTTTCTGTCCGTTTGTCTCGCTTACAGCATTCTCTTTCAGCTCATATTACCAATGTTTCTCCTCATATTGTTCCTTCCTTACCTCCTTGGAGGGTCCCCCTTCCCAAATTTTGTACTTCTCTGACCCGCATCACTAAAGCTTTTACCCCTCCTACAGTTCTGAAACGCCTCTTCCTTGAGCACTTTTCTTCTCACTCCCACTCCGTTCCCATCTTCACCAATGGGTCTAAGTCTGCTGACGGTGTGGGCTACTCTTGCTTTTCCTGACCACACTTATATGTGTCGCCTTCCTTCGGAGGCTAGAATCTTCACAGCAGAACTTTATGCTATTCTCTATGCTCTTCGTCTCCTGCTTTCCCGGTGTCAATCCTCCTTTGTGGTGGTAGTTGACTCTCGTAGTGCCCTCATGGCGTTAGGGTCCTTTAATCTGGTCCACCCGGTGGTTGTCGAGATACAACATTGGCTGTTTCTTATTTCCAGTAGATTTAAGTCAATTGCATTTTGCTGGGTTCCCAGCCATGTTGGTGTCTCTTTAAATGAGCATGCGGATGGTGCCACTAAAGAATCTATCTGTTATACTCAAATTCTATGTCAGTTGAAATGTAACCAATCACAGGCAAGTAGGCCTCTGACATCATGCCAGACAGAGGAGCATCAAGCCACGCTCCCAGCAGCCTCAGTTATCCTCACAGACTCAGAGTAGAAGGACCTCGGCTAGGCCAGATATATACCTTGTTGTCTCGGTCAATAAATATATACAGAAGCGACTACAGTGTCTACATTCAACCCGAACAAGGCAAACGAATACTGGTAGCAGCAGTGGGATCCAGAAATTTTTTTCTGGAAACTAAAATTCAAGTACCCAGCATCGCCGTGTGTTTCACAGTACAGCCGCCACCGCCGCCACCGCCATCAGCCGCCTCCACAAGCCGCCATCCTGCCATCCACGCATCAATTATTGTGCCAGACCGGGGTCCTGCCATCGACCACTACTCCAGGCCAACGTTTCAGAAGTAAGGGTCAATATTTTCCTGTGAGAACGCTAATTCATCAGTGAGGAGGAAGGAAGCTTCCGCGCCAGCCATTTTTTGAATCTCGCGCCACCACGTGGGAACCACCTGCACCCACCACCATCACCACCACCCAAGCTGACAGCATCTATGCTTTGTGAGTGTTCAAGCTACTGCAATCGTCGTCAGCCATCGTCGCAAGTATCAACTGATTATTCCATCGTCGCAATATCGTCGTCGTCAGAATTTATCTTCGCGCTTCCAGCGTCAACAGTGTGGGGTCCCTGAGTCTCGCGCCACCGCCGCCAGGAGCGCTGCCGTCGCACCAGATTGTAAACACGCCTCACATGTGCCTCTTCAGATCTCCACGACGCTCCTACTTTGGCTACTGGTGATCCTCATGAATTACAACCCTGAGATAAGTAATTGCTAGTTGAGAACAATGTGCCAAGTTCTAAAACGTGACTTACATAATACTTTCCATAATATCCTGTGAATTAACCAATCAGTGACTTGTTAAATATTGGAGCTGGTTCAGTACTCCACTCCCCACAGTTTTCTTGTGTGATTTCAACATTCCTGCTTCTTACAGTAATTTCATTGAATTTTAATTGTTCTCCTAGAGTGTTATTGGTAAATTCAAATTCCAGTCAAGTAAGAAATCCTTGTTTTAGTAGCAGTTAAGGATTTGTGCAATATAATTTTTTTTTTAATTCCTCCAGGCTTAAAATTGAAATTTATTCCTTCAACATTGCATATTATAATTTTTTTACCATAGCAGTTATATACATTCCTGTGTCCAGTTTATGTGCTACATACATATTTCTTGCATTGCCACTTGTTGTGTTGAATCTTTTTAATGAAATTTTGCAATTGCATTTTACAGTTTTTATTCTCAATTGCTGTGCTTAGTCTGGTTTAATTAATTTACATACATCTAATTCCAGTCATTTTTAATGAAAGATTGCTAAATTTAGTTTACAATTGCTTGTTCTTAATTATTTTCTTGCCTAGCCCAATTTAATAATTTTATTTCTGCCATTTTTTTTTACTTTAGCCAAGTTGATATTTTTATGTGTGTTTATTTTTGTGTATACTACTTCTGATGCCAGGTGCACTTAATTATAATCTGCGTTCAAATATTACTTCCACGGCTGTGACAATGCCTACCACTGTTGAAACCCCTTCAGAATCAATGGGAACAGTTGCTCGTCCCAATGGCCAGAGATCAGCTCAGGAAATGGCTATTCCTCTTTTCGCTGGGGAATCGCGTTTATTAGAGTCATGGTTTAGTAAGGTTGAAGCGAAAACAGTTGCACGTTTTTCTAAGCCTACTGATGCCGAATACTTAGCAATTGCACGGTCAGCCGTGGACACAACCAAAGGTGATGCACGTTTTGTTGTTGATGAGAAAGCCATTGTTAGCCTCCAGTCTTGGCCCGAATTTAAGGATTTCTTTCGCCGTCACTTTGTTAATAAAGGAGACCTCAACCCGTATAGGTTAGTCAAGAAAATTGCCAATGTCACCATGCAGCCTGGCGAATCGTTTAATGCGTTTACTAGCCGTCTCGATCAGTATCTGTATGCCTTAGTTTCTGCTATGAATAATTCGACTTGGTTAGATAAAGACAATAATCTGTCCCCTGAGGCTATGGCCAAAATGATAGCATTTGGTACTTTAATGCATTTTGCCCCCGAGCATACAAAACCATTCGTTGAGCAACAAAATTTTGGTGTTAAACATGAAAATGGTGAAGTATTTGAGGCTATTAACAATGCCGCAGATAAATTAGCTCCCCGAAGTGCTCAACTGTTGCCACCCTCTGATGCTGTAAATGTAGTTACAAGCTCTCAGCATCCTCCCACAAATTCTCAAAACTCTTGGTCGCAGAACCGTGCCCATGCTCGTAGCCCCCAGTCAAATTCGCCGCCTCATAAATTGCCGAAACGCCATAGTCCACAACCATCCACTCCCTCATGTTGGCATTGTGGTAAGAGTAACCACCTTCCAAGGGACTGTTGGTCCGCCCCTAGATCATCACCTCCTAGACAATTCTCTCGGTCCCCTCGTCAATCTAATCACTCTAGGCTTCCATATTGCACGTACCATAAACAAGTTGGTCACCACACTGCGGATTGTAGAGCTAGGCAAAGGGCATCCCCACCTCGTAACTCCCATGGTCAGTCTTGGCAAGGCTCACAGCGTCCAAGACATTATCAGAACTCTCGTAATTACAACTCCCAGCCCAGCTATAATGCAACTTCAAATTATAATGCTCAGTCACAGAATGCTGGAGCTCAGAATGTTCACTCCATGTCGTCGGGAAACCCCCAAGGCCATCCGCTAACCAATTCAAGCTAGCCAATCCTAGTGCCCTCCCTGTGTATTCAGTAGCTACCCAAAATAGATTTGGACACTTGACAGAGGAGGACACTGACTCTAAACCAGTTGTAGATGTTGACGGATCCACAGTAAATTTGACACAAACAAGACACAGATATCCCAGACAACATAAGTCAAAAGTAGTAACTTGTCCAGTCTCAAGTGATGGTCCCCTTGTCTCAGCCATTGTACATGGTATAGTTTTAAAAGTTTTTCTTGACTCAGGTGCAAAAATTAATATTGTCAAGCCCTCGGCTCTTAGAGACATTGAGAGTAAGCACCCTACTATTTTAAAACAGTCACACATACCTTTTCTAAGTGGTATTTCAGGAAATAAAGTAAAAGTTCAGGGTGAAATTGACCTCCCACTCAAGTTCAATGATGTCACATTGTCTATAACATGTTTAGTTGTTGACATTATTCATTTACCTGGAGACATTCTCTTAGGTCTGTACACCATGATTGATGAAAATATTGCATTGTTTCCCCATCGTTGGAACATAAGTATCAAAGACCATGTCATACTCTTGTGTAGCATGTATCGACAGGGCCACGAGTTCAATCTTCAATCAGATTACGTTAATTTTGTTGACACCCGCCTGGCTAGCGTAGGTTTGTCAGATCATTGTCGTGGTAGCATACCCGAGAAAACGGGCACTCGATTGAAGCATAGTAGTTGTGCAGTTGTTAAGGAGAATGAGTGTCGGGACTTTCTGGAAGGGGACGCCCTAACGGATTCTCGTTGTCTCGCTCGCCTGGCAGCTTCCATCTCTGAAGTCAGTGGTTCCATGGCTACTGACACTGTGCTACACCCTCATTCTCTCACCAGAATAAGAGTTAAGGTTCAGGGAGTGCTTGAGTTGTCGGATGTGATTGTGGAAAGTGAAACATGTAAAGTGAATGGTACATTTGTTGAACCCTCCTGGCACACAGTGCAGAATGGTACTGTCACACTATTTATCGCAAACACAAGTAATGCCGATATCCATCTCCAGTCTGGTACCCATGTTGTAGATTTTGCCCATTACTCGTTACCGGTGCGAGTTGTGGATGATGTCTCCATGGATCATACTGTTTGTACACTTACACCAGGAGAACAGGGATCTCAGCCAGAGGTGCAAGCGCAACACCTCAGTCCTACTGATTTTCCTGACTCTGTGGCTCAGCTTTTGGAAATTTTGAACAGGAATAGAGCTGTTGTTGCTCTACCAGGAGAAAAATTAGGTCTCACTCCTCTCATTACACATAAAATTGCCCTTGAACAAGGAACTACGCCTATCAAAAACTGTGGGCATTCTTTCTAAGATCAGATATTATGTACCACGCCCTGCCCTGGTGACTCTCTATTACTCCCTTATCTATCCATATCTCAACTATGGTATTTGTGCTTGGGGCTCTACTACCCAAAATCATTTACGTCCTCTAATTACTCAACACAAAGCTGCTATTAGGACAATATCCAATTCTGGCCCCAGACATCACTAGGTACCCCTACTCAAATCTCTGAATATGTTAGACATTAAGTCACTGCACATTCTCTCATCTGTATTATACATATATAAAACGCTAAACTATAATGCCAATCCTGATCTCAAAAGCTTCATAGAAGGTTGTAACAGAACCCATGAGCACCACACCAGAAATAAATACAGTTTTGATATTCCTAGAGTACGACTTAATCAAACCAGAAATGCTCTACAAATCAAGGGGCCCAGAATGTGGAATGACCTTCCCAACCATGTTAAAGACAGTACCTCTCTCAACCAGTTTAAGTTAAAAACGAAGCTATACCTAATAAATTCCCTGTAACCTACCTTACCCCTCTATTGTCAACCCATGTATGTTTTTTGTTTTTTTTTGTTTTCCAAATCAACGCTGTTTGAATGTAATTTTCTGTAATAATTTGTAATTGTATTTGTGCTGCTTTTTCAACAATGTTCCCCCCTCTTTTACCTCTATTTTTATTTGTACTCAACGCATTTTTTCTTTTTACCCATTAGTTTTAAGCTTTAGTCATTAGTGTTTTTTCCTGCCCGAAACGCTTTGCGTAATAGTGGCTTTAGGCATTGTATGTACTAGCTCTATCTATAAAGCCAACAAACTTTGTAAAATCTCTTTATGTATGTACCTTTACCTAAATAAAAATTATTATTATTATTATTATTATTATTATTTATGTACCAGCTTACCGTCTTCCCCATTCTCAGAGAGCAGAAGCAGATAGACTTGTAGAGGAAATGTTACAGAGTGATGTAATTGAATCGAGTAATTCGCCATGGAACGCTCCATTGATTCTTGTACCAAAGCGAGATGGGACTTGAAGACCTGTAATCGATTATTGCAAGCTTAACAGAGTAACAATACCTGATCGTTTCCCACTTCCAGTTCTAAATGATTTGTTGCAAAGTATTGGTCGAAACAAAGTATTCTCAATGTTAGATTTGTTGCAGGGATTCTGACAAATCCCCCTTGATGAGGAAAGTAAACAATTGACAGCCTTTAGTACTCCCAATGGTCATTTTCATTTCAAAAGAATGCCATTTGGTTTGCGTAGTAGTCCAATAACTTTTTCACGGCTCATGACAAATCTATTTCGTAGATTGATAGGAAGTACTCTTCTAGTTTACCTTGATGATCTCATAATCATGTTGCAAGATGTTCAGACTCATTTCCAGAACCTTGAGAAAGTACTTGCAAAGCTCGCTGAAGCTAATTTAAAAATAGCTTGCAAAATGTTCATTTTTAAAGCAAAAGATTAATTTCCTAGGTCATACAGTTACACCTTCAGGTATTACATTGAATGAATCAAAAATTATTGCTGCCCGTGATTTTCCAACACCTCGTACCGCAGAAGCCGTAAGACAGTTCACAGGTCTTGTAGGATTTTATCGTTCGTTTATTGCTGGATTCTCTACTATAGCTTTACAAGTTGCAAAGAAAAGATGAACCCTTTGTTTGGGGAGAGGCCCAGGATCAGTCATTCAAAAAACTCAAAGCAGCCTTGATTTCGTCACCTGTCCTTAGGTACCCAGATTTTTCTAAACCTTTTACGTTGGTTACAGATGCTAGTGACATAGGTCTAGGTGCTGCATTACTTCAAACAGAAGGTCACAGAGATCACGCAATAGCTTATGCTAGCCGCACATTATCTAAAGAAGAGAAAAATTATAGTGCAACAGAACGAGAAGCCTTGGCAGTTGTCTGGGCACTTAAACATTTCAAGGATACAATTTATAATTACCCAGTTCATGTTCTTACAGATCACCAACCATTAATTCCCTTGTTCAAAAATAAGAATCCATTTGGAAAGTTTGCTAGATATTTGCTCACAATTCAAGAATTCAATCCCACATTTGGATATATTCCAGGAAAGCAAAATGTTGTAGCCGATGCGTTTTCTCGACACGTAGCTGCGATTCAGTTAAATTACCCAGCATTAGATGCTACAGTAGTAGAAACGGAACAAAGACAAGACCCCATATGGGCACCCGTCATTAAATTTTTGACTAAGCAAGACACTCGCCCGATTCATAAACCGCCAGTACCATTGAAAGAACTAGTTATGTTGGACAATTTACTGTGTAGAGTTTTAAAGCTAGGGACAGCCCCGAGGAAATGTTGTCAGTTAGTTGTTCCAGCTGTCTTGGTACCAACTGTGTTAAAAATTATCCATGATGCTCCTGCAAGTGCACATCCAGGAAAGGATCGTACACTCCAACAAGGTCGATTGAAATATTTTTGGCCAAAAATGGCTAAGGAGATTGCTCATTATGTTGACAGATGTTTAACTTGTTTACAGCACAAGGGACATGTTTCAGGACCTAATCCAATTCAGGTGTACCCAGCAACTAAAGCTCCTTGGGAACGAATATCGATGGATTTATTGACAAATTTTGCGGAAACAGAGAAAGGGAACAAACATTTGCTTGTAATGGTCGATAATTTTTCACGGTTTTGCGAACTAGTTCCTATCCCGAACAAAACAGCAGAAACCATAGCCAGCGCATTCCATGACCAAATAATTTGTAGATATAGTATGCCTAAAGTAATCCTTTCAGATAATGGTCCAGAATTCAGTAATAGTATTCTAACTAGCTTGTGTGATTTATATAACATAAAAAAATGTAGCATCATGCCTTATCATCCGGCAAGTAATGGACTAGCCGAACGTACTAACAGGAAAGTATTAGATGCCTTGAGAGTCACGTTGAATTTTGATAACAACAATTGGGAGGATTTTATACCCTTAATTCAGTGTGCTATAAATTCTTCAATTAATGTTTCTACAGGTGACACACCTCACGCTATTCTTTATGGTACAGATAAGATCCTCCCTAATGAATTGATTAACGTACCTCCTACTCCCTTATATAACGTAGATGATTTTGTTCAAGTGAAGCGTAGACAAATGCAATTAGTATTCAAGAAAATACGAGAACAACTGTCCAAAGCAACAGCCGAGTTCACTCTAGCAAGAAATGCACGAACTAAACCCAGTAAAATAACTATTGGATCTGTAGTAATGATACTTAACCAACACAGGTCTGGTCCTATGTACAAGTTAACTAAGAAATTTTTGGGTCCATATAAGGTAATCGAGCTTATTAAAGGTAACAAATACAGACTTAAGAACTTGTTAACAGGAGAGTATATAAATGAACATTTAGACCACATGAAGTTAGCTAAAATGACTGTTGACGAGACTGATGAGGAAGATGACAATGAACTTACCCAGACAGATACTCCTACTCTGACACAACCTTCTGTGGTTGACAGACCACTGGATGTTCAGCAACCCCATACTAGCAATTATAATCTTAGGTCTAGACCTCTCGTTTCAACCGTGCACTCACCACATGTCCATTGGCTAGATGTTAACGAGTATATCTCTCAAGATGATAGTTTGTCACATGAAGTTTCATCTGTTCCGAACCTTCAGTCAGAGCCATAGTTGTATAGTGCTCTGGATGAGCTAGGTGTAGATATCCGCAGAATTTATAATTGGGTGCACTCTGCAGTTATTCTGTTTGTTTTGAAAAAAAAAAATCATTTGCAGTATTTCTACCACATGTGTCTTATCATTACCATTATATATAATGTATAGTTTTTATCAACTTTATTTTGTTATAAATTAGATGCCATTGTTAAGTCTACTACCATTTGTATTTTTACAGTGCTTGTCATAAGAGTTATTATTGTTCTAGCAACCACATTGTGGCCAGTGAATCCTGACTGCTATCACGCAGATGTTAGTCTTCTTGATCCAGGTCTTGTATATAGCTTGTAAATATATGGCACATTAAATATATTGTACATTGGTCTTGTAAATATATTGTATAGTTCAAAGAGAAAAAAAAAAAAAAGGAGAAAAAAAAATCATTATCTATCTTGAAATTCATTTGTGGTTGTTAGGTCAGAACTTTGTTCCATTAATGTAATAATTGTTTAATTTTGTATGGTTTTCAAGCACATGCCATTGACACATGTTAATAATTTTGTTTAGGCAATACCTTGAGTTGTATTGTTCATATCTGATCAGTAGACATACACATGTTCTTAATACTCTGGTTTAATCAAAGCTTGTTACCATGATTTTCACCTATTATGATGATTTTTTTTTTTTTGGTGCATATATGCCGAGTTGTTAGTATTACGCACACCTGATCTTCTTTCAATGTTTTATTATGCAAATTTCACATGTAAGCCATTATTGAATGCCACCGAGGTCCTTTCAGTATCATTGTAACTATATAGCTAGCCAGAGCTTGTCGACAAGGGACGTCGACTTGGTAGCGTGTCCGAGCGGTGTTATACTCAAATTCTATGTCAGTTGAAATGTAACCAATCACAGGCAAGTAGGCCTCTGACGTCATGCCAGACAGAGGAGCATCAAGTTATGCTCCCAGCAGCCTCAGTTATCCTCACAGACTCAGAGTAGAAGGACCTCGGCTAGGCCAGATATATACCTTGTTGTCTCGGTCAATAAATATATACAGAAGCGACTACATTGTCTACATTCAACCCGAACAAGGCAAACGAATATATCCGCACTTGTCCCATCTCCCGTAAAAGTATTCCTTATTCCGACATTTACACAGTTATTCATGCCTCCATCCTTGCCCGCTGGCAGAGTTGTTGGTCTTCTGTTATTCGTAACAAACAACGTACTCTTAAGAGTCGTGTCCCAGTGGCCTTCCTCCTGCCACCGTAACCGACGGTGGGAGTGTCCACCGGCGGACAAGTGTCCAAGGGACACTTGTCCCTTGGACTTCAATTAGATCAAATTTTCAATTAATTACGTTAATCCCTCTGTCACACAGACAGTAACAATCAATGAGTAATTATGTTAACACTGCCACACAGAAAGTAACAATCAATAACTAATTACGTTAGCACTATCAAACCTGCCTCATGGCATTAGGCACACGGATGCTCACGATAACCACAGATTGTAATACTAGGCAGTCACGTTGCTTCTGCAGTGATCGCGTGGTGGGCACTTTCCTCTCTTCTTAAATGACTTGTATCTAAGATGAATATCAACTAACGCAAACCGGATTTTGCAGTGAAATGCGCTAGATGAAATTAGACGGATGATGAGACATTAATTAACGTCGCATTAGGCGGAAAGTCTAGTTGTATCCGGCAGCTTAGAAATTCACGTCTTGACAGACAGGCGACTATTGCAGAACTGAGGAGTGCAGCGTAGTGTACCGGGGCTCCACGGCTCCCTCCCACACTCCTCCTACATATATGTATTTAGTCCACCAGGCACTGAGGAGAGGAGAGGCCTAGTCACACAAGGAACGGTTGATCTAGCTGACTCCTTCCTGACTGTGACATTACTATAAACTAATAACCATTCTTATGTCATATCTGCAGGATAGATGTTGTTAGAAATTTTTACACTGTAAGATTCTGGCAGATGAAGTTGTGACCGCATGAGATAACAACTGGACGGGCTAATCACACAACACACAGGGACGCCATTACCAGACGGTCTGAGTGGAGACTGAGTTCACTGAGGACATGTTTCTTGCTTGTTAACCAGGATACATTCTACAAAGACAGCTTAGCTTTTGTACAAGTAATAGGAGTTAAACATTAGAATAACCCGTAGTAATAAATTTTATAAATCAATCAGTTTGATTTAGTAGAACATTCTACAATAAACCCTATAAGTTTGTGAAGGAGGTTTCTAGTGGGTTCAAATTAAACCTATTCAGTCCACTATCTAAAGAAATTCGTTAATAGCAAATTAAATATAAGTAGTTTAATAAACAAATCAATAATAATAACTAAAATAAATAACACAAATCCTACTGGTAATTTCTTCCCCAACAGCCAAGAAACTTTCATCATTAAGATATCCTTTTTACCTTTTCGACATCAGCTGTTGCGAAACGTTAATTGAAGCAGAAGCACAAACCTATTTTCATTCTGCACTACTTCCTAGTATTACCTCCCCCATATCACTCACTTGAGTGCTGGACAAGGTAGAAACCTGTGCGAGAAAACAAAGTTCTTATTGCACTGGTCAGTACATGAGAGTCTTTAACACGAGAGAGATTTTAGTGATATCTTGAGTTATCTTGAGTCCTTAATGTTATGTATAACATTCTGAAAATTTCGTATGAGACCATTTTCTAAAGCAACAGTCCATCAGCAATCATTCATTCTATGGCATTCGCATTTTAAACTTGTTCACTCAACACCAATGCTCATCAAATAAGAGTTTCTAGGTTCAAGCTTCTAATGCACTAATGTTAGGTAAACGTTATAAACATGAAGATTTATTACTAATATTAATAGCATTCTAAGTGAATCATAGTCATAATTAAATATATATATATATATATATATATATATATATATATATATATATATATATATATATATATATATATATATATATATATATATATATATATATATAAATATATATATATTTGATGGAGAGAAAGAGAAACACTTATATATAAGGAGAGAGCCAGAGATATTTGATTTTTCTTTTTCTTTTCAGGAATTGGTTGGAAGTTGAAGATATCATAACTTGGAAGCGTTTAGTAAGTCATTGAACTGTTTGTTAACATTTGTAATGATTGTTTATTTATTATCCATGTCAAAGGTTAACAATAGTTATTTATCCTGGGAAGTCTTTCATGGTGATCATTCATTAATTATATGACTCACTTTAATGGTTTGCTTTATTCTTATTATATATTGGTATCAATATTCTTAACCCTAGACCAAGTTTCTTTTAAAAACAGCCCTTTTTATTCATACACATTATCATGTAATATGTTATATATTGATATATTACGTTTTCACAACAGACATTCCTCTTGAAAATCCTAATTTCACAATGATGACAACAGAATTTTTGTTTAGGTTTGCTTTTTGTAAAAATATCAACGTTAATAGCATTATTAGTTTTCATTATTTAATTAGATTTTAGTGGTAATTAGGAATGGTAAGGGGTATAGGATGAACATAGGCTGGTCGGGGTCCCCAGAATTCAAAAGTGAATGGCATGCTAGGGCCACATTCAGACTCCTACGACGATTTTTGTCACTGCCTGCCAGCCACACTGCTAAATATTTTCAAAATAAACTTAAAAAAAAAAATCATTTTTCAAATACACCATTATACACTGATTTCGGGAAAACTAACATAAATTTCCTGATGTTCATAATTGGCCCTTACTCCCATAAAAGAGATTGTCTTCAGAGTCAGAGGTTTCCCAAGCCACGTGCCTTTCTCAGAGTAATGGGGTGTGTATTCTATTTTGTAGTAGTTCACACTACATAGCTCTCACCCACATATTAGACAATTATATTTTTTATAAGATAGAAAAACAGACAGATATTGGGGCAGACAAAGATAGAGACAGAGAGATACACATACAGAAACAAAGACATAGAGACAGTGACAGAGAGGGATAAAGATTCAGCCCAATCTATATTTATGGTAGGATACATGGATGGATAAAGGAAATGTTGAATGAATAGTTCGATAGATAAAATATCATCCACTCTTCCGTGGAAATAACTTTCCTTATTAAGACTACTCAATAGCTCAGTCGATAGAGCTTCTGCTGCACATACGTGTAGTCCACGATTCAAGTCTCTATAGCTCTGGTGAATGGAATGGAGATGGATAGATAGATGGATGAAAATATGGATAATTATATGGATTAGATATATGGATAAATAAATAAATGGATAGACGAGAGAGGGATATTAAATTTCATTTGATAATGGGATAAATAGATGGATAGATGAATAGATGAATCCACAGGTTGTTGGATAGAAATATAGATGGATGGATAGATGGAAAGTTATATAGATGGACAGACAGATGAATGGTTTGATTGGTTGATGAATAGGTGGATGGATAGAGGGATAGATGAACAGACAGATGAATGGATTGATTGATTGCTGAATAAGTGGATGATAGAAGGAGAGATAGATGGATGAAAAGACAGATATATAAATACATAAATGTGTATATATATATACATATATGGATGGATAAATTGGTAGGTAGTTGAATAAATAGTGGGGTAAATAGATGGGTGGATAGATAGTTCCATGATGATGGACACATAGATGGATAAATGGATTGATGGATGCATAAACTGATGGACAGCTGGATAGAGATATGAACAGGTGGGATCCCCCCCCCCTTTTTTTGTGTGTTGCGTGTGTTTATTTTTTGTGGAAGCTATTGTGCATTAATCATTTATGTATTGTTTGAGACTGAAATTTGTTTCTAAATTTGACATTTTGTTTAATATAATTTATAATTTATATTATGATACTTTATAACACTTTCCTGTACCGTTGTATTTTTGGAATGTGTGTTTGTAATTAATATGTGTAACAAAGGATATACACCGAGAGATGTATCCTGTTTCTCTATGTGTATGTGGCGAGGGTTTACTCTGGCTGTAGATTACATCCAGAGCTGAAGTATTCTTGCTGGTTGGTCAGAATGCATTAGTTGTTCACTTGATAACATTAAATGGCTTAATAATAAGTCATGATTCCCACAGGGGATATGTACACCGATAAGTGTAAACCACTTCTTAGTGTATACTCACTGAGAGTTTACTTTTGTCCTGGACTATGTTGAGGATTAAAGTATTCTTGCGGGTTGGTCAATATTCAGTGGTGCTGGCTTTAGTAACCTTCCAGAGGTTGATGGGCCTTAAGCTCGATCCCAAACTAAAGTAATTTAGATTTACTATATTGATTGACCACTTACTAAGTCGAAATTTGGCGTTTCTCTGTTTTATGTATTTAATTTGTCATTTTCCTTATATTGCTGTCTTTTTAAATCGTTAACGTTTTGAAATTAGGTTTTTAACTTTTTTATTAGATATATTTTATCTGATGCTACTAAACATAAACAAATCTTTGCTTTATATCAACGTGTAGTTGAGAGAGTTATTTGATCCCTCTTTTGTGGTCCGCAGCTTATGGCTCATGGCTGGTCTTCTTAAATAAAATTTTATTGCTTACGTTTTTGTTGCTTGCAATAAATATGCGTCAAGCTTGAAAGGTACCCAAGCCAACATACATCAGAAAACTCTTGACCCCATGAAGGATTCAAACTCGGTCAGCCAGGACCTCCATGCCTCCTAGCGTGTCCAGTACTATATCCGTTCACCCAACAGACTCTACAAAAGTACTGGAAAGTCGTCTGACTTTTAACCCCAATACCCGACAGCGCACGTGAGTATTTTGGGCTCAGATATATTATCAAATTACTTCAGCATGCCGGGGGCTCCATAAGTAACATTTGTGCATCAAGATTAAATTGTCCCCAAACCATCGTGCATCAGAAAACTCTTATAGTACTGGACATGCCAAGGGACATGGTGTGTCGAAGGGGTTTGGCCTCCATGACCAAAATATGATGTCTATTCTGATGTGCTTATTGGTTGTGGGGTGGTTCTTTATTCCTAAAACTGAAATACATCATCATAAAGCGCCTACCAAGGATGCACTCCGTGGCTCAGGACACTGTTTGTGAAAGTGAGATTGGTGAGGGGGTTAGGCGCTCCACTCGAGCCCCATTCCAGATTCCCAAGATCTGGCGTTCGGCTATGTGGTTGTGTTGAAAGTTGGGAGTGTCCAACCACTCCCTGGAGGCTGACCAGGTTCAAATCCTTCAGGGGGTCAAGAGTCCAAAGAGTTTCCTGATGCGTGCTGGATTGGGGACCGTTCAATCTTGACACAAAAATGTTACTCATGCGGCCACAGCATGACGAAGTGATTTGATGATATATCTGTGGCCAAATTAGTCATGAGCGCTGTCGGGAAATTGGATTTAAAAGTCAGACGAGTTTCCAATACTTTTGTACAGTTTTTTGGTTGAGTGGATATACTACTGGACACACCAAGGGGCATAGAGGGGTCAAGAGCATATATGTTGATACCAACCGAAGAATATATAAATTAATCCAGCTACATGATGAAGAATGACGACACTAAACTTCAGCGAATCCTGAGGAACCCTTTGGAAGACCTTAAACACAAAGTGACCAAAACTATCATGGCAATCAATGAAGAGAAGTGAAGTTCACCTCACTAAACTCCAATGCGACTATGGCCTTGCGTATGCATTTTGCAGTGTTAAAACCCATAAACCAGGTAACCCACTACGCCCAATCATCAGATACCAATCCCAATTTTCCAACTTGCGAAAGACTAAACGAACGTCTACGTACATACACTCCAAGAAATGACAATATACAATCATCAGCAGACTTCATAAGAATAATCAAGACTACATAGCCCGAGGTAATTACTGCTTCACTGGACGTTGAATCCCAATTTACCAACGTCCCGGTCGATACCACCATAGAAATGATCCTGGACAGAGTATGCAGAGACGAGAGCACCCCTAAATTAGACATACCCAAGCAACACTAGAAGAGCATTCTCGAGGCATGTACAAAGGAAGCTCCTTTTATCAGTCCGCAAGGTAACATGTATCTACAGGTAGATAGAGTATCAATGGGCTCCCCCCTAAGAGCGATATTTGCTAATTCTTACATGGGAACCGTCGAGGAAAGAGTCTTCAGTTGCAGACAAAATCCGATTGCATACTGCCGTTATGTCGATGATATATTCGTAATAGTAAAAGACCTAGAAGAACTAATTGTTCTAAAAAGCCGTCTAGAGAGAGTCAGGACTCCAATTTATACATGAAAATAGTAACAATGACAGTCTGCCATTCCTAGATGTGTTAAAAACAACAGTAGCAGCATCTCTAAGTACATGCGAATATTGCCAAGCCACGAACATAGGATTATGCCTAAACGGTAGGAGTGAGGTTAGATATTAAGGCAGTTTTCTCAACACTTATACTCGTCGAGCCCTTACCCACTGCTCTGAATGAAGCAAAGTGTGTAGGACGTTAGAAAGGATAACACAAGTACTGGTGAACAATGGTTATAGTAACCATGAGGAAAACACTAACCAAGAGATACTTTAAGACGACACCTGGACCTGTAGTACAACCCAGAACCATGAACAGAAACCACAACACTTTCACTAAAATTATATTACAAATCCACCATGCACAGCGGATATAAGAAAGAAGAAAGAATAATGAAAAAAATAATCTGTAAAAGAGTAAAAAGCACAAGTCCTAACCTAAACTTTGACATTATCATATACTATAAACAAAAGAAGGCCACTGACCTTCTCATTAGAAACAGCCGGAAGCCAACTGAGAATCCTTTGCAGCAGTCGAACATGGTAAATATTTACACCTGCTCGTATGAAGGATGTAATCTTTAATTTTAATACGTAGGTATGACAGCGAACAAGCTCACGAGGTGCTTGACATGTCATCTTCAATCAGGTGGCCGTAAAATGCATATGAGACAAGCTCATGGCATCACCCAAACAAGAGAAATGCTAAATAAAAACACTTGCATAATAGACAAAACCTAAGATGTAAGAAGATTACTGTTGACATTATCTGACAATCTGAGTCAGAAAGAAAGTAACACACACACAAACAAAAAGAAAAACAAACAGGAAAACAGAGTGACAGAAACAGACAGACAGGAAGACTGGGGTGAGGTAAATCTTCTGGGACTCAATTATTACCTATAAATCGTTCATATGTGTGAGGCCTCCCGTTATGAAATATTATTATGGAATTTGATCCCATATACTTGCTCCGCCTCAACTATAATAAACTCCAGCACATTTGATCCCATATACTTGCTCCGCCTCAACTATAATAAACTCCAGCACATTTGATCCCATATACTTGCTCCGCCTCAACTATAATAAACTCCAGCACATTTGATCCCATATACTTGCTCTGCCTCAACTATAGTCAACTCCAGCACATTTGATCCCATATACTTGCTCTGCCTCAACTATAATAAACTCCAGCACATTTGATCCCATATACTTGCTCTGCCTCAACTATAGTCAACTCCAGCACATTACAAATTGTCGTCCTTCGTCTGCCTATTTTCTAACTTTCTCAAAGTGTATTGCATATTCCTGTGTGCTTAAAAAGCAGTGAAGTATAGTCAAATTTTTACTTAGATTTTGATCACATGTGAGTATTCTTTTGTTTCAGAGGAAGACATTTCGTATTGAAGGCATCCCACGCACTAATTTATACATTGAAGCTACATGGCATGAACTCGTAAGCCAGGTTGGATTATTGCCAATGGTTTGTATATAATTTAAATTTTTCAAATTTAGAAGTTTTGAGTTATATATTATTAATAGATCCGCTGTGACCTGAAACCATTCACAGGGATTATCCTCAGTACATTCTCTGAAGCATATCATATTTCTTCTCTAACTAAACCCTCTCATGAAATTGTCCAGTAGCCACAAATATTAAACTTGTCCCAAAATTCCTAAAGAATTCCTGTCCCAAAGTCTGCCTGTGAAGTGGCAGTGACAGAATTCGGGACTGGCTAACGGGAAGAGACGACTGACAGTTAAGATGCTACGGAGGAGTGTAAGCAGCGAGTTGCAAGAAGCTCCTGCCAGGGGTTCGCTACCCTTGTATTTGTTCGTGAAGAGGCCCAGCAGCGCGAGGCTGATGTTCTCTGCCAGCACCAGGCTGGAGAGTGATTGTGGGCGTTCACGAAGAGCACCTAGTGAGACTGTGTTTTGGCTGGCCCGTGTCCAGGGTAGACTCGTTGGTGTTTCCCAGTACTGGTTGAGGACGGTATTGTGTGTTGAGGAAACACGGTAGCTGACAAGACTGCATCGACTGAGCATCGAATAGCGCTTAGTGTCCTATGAGAGAGACACTTGTGTACATATTAAGTGTAGTAATACTTCTTCTAGGGCTACATATGAGGTGATGGGAAAGTGATTATATATGAATATATTGATAATTAATGGAGTGTAGTATTCAATGCACCTTCCCCAGTGTGTTTTACTTGCATTACCGAGATCACACCTTGAAAGCCACTACTAACTTGGGGCCGGATACCAGAACTTTAGTACCACCAGAAAAGAACCAGGTTGCGACCCATTGTGGCCGTAACAGAAGGACTGGAGGACAGGGAAGGTTGCTGTGGCTCTGCAATGCACATGCGTTGCTGAGCCACAGCAAAGCGTGGCCGGGTACTGCTAGTCTATATAAATAAAAATGGAAATGTTCGTTTGTTCAAAATCGCTAATCTCCGAATATTCTTGACCGATTGCTTTGAAATTTACAAATAAATTTTCGTTCGCATCCGACCAGGTTTTTATGTGCATTCTATATATATGTCACGTCTGTGACGGTAACAAAACCTGCTTTTTCTGAAAACTATGTGTTTCATGTGAAGGAAATCTTTACCGATTGCTTTGAAATTTTGACACAACGTTGCATTCGAATAGGCGCGTCATTATATATGCCTACTATATACGTGCCTGACCTGTGACAGGAAATAACATGCTTTTTTTTTAAACAGCGCCATCTGTTGCACATAATGGCAACATGCACACTATACTAAATATATCACGGATTCAATGTCAATGTTTCCGATTGCATTGATAAATTTTATTTTCATCGATTTTGATTTATTTTATTTTTTAGTGAATTATTTTGTGTGACATTGTGTTGGAATTGAGCTGTGTTGTTTACCATACCGTTCATTTCGTAAGTATAAGTATAGATGCCACACCTGTGACAGTTAAAACTTTTCCTTGAAAAATAGCGCCATCTGTTGCATGTAAGAGCAACATACATGCTATGCTAGACATGTTACAATTCCATTTCAATGTCTCTGATTGCATTGATAAACTGATTTTTCATAGATTTTGATTTATTTTCATTTTGATTTAATTATTTTATGTGAATTGCGTTGGAATTGAGCTGTGTTGTTTACCACACCATTCATTTCATGAGTATTGTTTAATTCTATATCTTTTCATATTTTCATTAAATTTTTTAACTGTTTTTCTTATATTTCAGTGATGGAAACAGTGATTTTAGTGATTTCTTATATTTCAGCAATGCACATGCGTTGCTGAGCTACAGCAACGCATGGTCTGGTACTGTTAGTGTCTATATAAATAAAAATGGAAATGTTCGTTTGTTCATAATCGCTAATTTTCGAAAGTTCTTCACCGATTGCTTTGAAATTTTCACACAACGTTCCATTCGCATCCGAGCAGGTTTTTATATGCATACAATATAGATGTCACGTCTGTGACAGTAAAAAAGCATGTTTAAAAAAATTGTGTTTTCCATACTTTTTTCATGTGAGAAAAATCTTCGAAACTTCTTTACCGATTGCTTTGAAATTTTGATACAACGTTGCATTCGAATAGGCGCGTCTTTTTGTATACCTACTTTATACATGTCTCACCTGTGACTGGAAAAAAACATGCTTTTTTTAAAAAAGGCCGCCATCTGTTGGATGTAAGAGGAATACACGCTGTAATCTCCGAAAGTTCTTCACTGATTTCTTTGAAATTTTGACACAAAGTTTCATTCGAATACGCGTGTGTTTTTATATACTTACTATATAGATGCCACCCCTGGTAACAGGTAAAAACATACATTTTTGAAAAACAGCGCCATCTGTTGCACATACGACCAACACATGCAATACTAAATATGTTATGATTCAATTTCAATGTTTTTGATTTAATTGATAAACGGAATTTTCATAAATTTTGATTAATTTTCATTTTGTTTTTTCTATTTTGTTTGACATTGCGTTGGAATTGAGCTGGTTTGTTTACCATACCGTTCATTTCGTGAGTATAGGTTATTTTTTTATATTTTCATTATTTTTATTTCGTGTTTTGAACTGTTTTCCTTATACATCAGTGATGGGAACAGCTGGGTCCAGATTCATGAAGCAGTTACGCAAGTACTTACGAACGTGTTCATTGTTTCTCAGTATTTTACGGCTTTGGTTACATTTATTAAACAATTTACAAGCATGAAAACTTGCCAATCAACTGTTGTTATTGTTATAAACAGACTCTTGGTGCTTCAGAGCTCATTAACTGTTTAATAATTGTAAACAAAGCCGCCAAAGATTGAGAAAAGATGTACAGGTTCGTAAATGTTTGCGTAACTTTTTCGTGAATCTAGCCCCAGAAACAGTTTTCCTTTTTCCCAGAATAGGAAAACTGTTCCCAATTTTCTGATGGGAACATCAGATCATTTGATCATCAGACGAGGGAGTGGGGAATGGTGAGGAAAGACGAGTTGACGGGCGTGGGGAATGGTGGGGAGGACCAAGGGATGGGGGAGGTGGGGAATGGTAGGAAGGACGAGGGGATGATGGGGGAGGAAAAAGAGACGAGGGAGCGAGGAATGGTTGGGAGAACGAGGGGACGGGGGAGAATTGGGAATGGTGGGGAGGACTGGGAGACAGGGGAAGGTTGCTGCTGAGCCACAGAAACGCGTGGCCGGCTACAGATAGTATAAAAATAAAAATGGAAATATTCGTTTGTGCATAACTGCTAATCTCCGAAAGTTCTTCACCGATTGCTTTAAAATTTTCACACAACGTTCCATTTGCATCCGAGCAGGTTTATATATGCATACTATATAGATGTCACGTTTGTGACGGTAAATAACATGTATTTTCTGAAAAAAAAACTGTTTTTTCACGTGTTTTCCATGAGAAGGAAATCTAAAAAACCTCTTTACCGATTGCTTTGAATTTTTGACACAATGTTGCATTGGAATAGACGCATATTTTTATATATCTACTATATACATGCCTCACCTGTGACAGTCAAAAATATGCATTTTTTGAAAAACTGCGCCATCTGTTGGACGTAAGAGCAACACACTCTGTTATTTCCGAAAGTCCTTCACCGATTGCTTTGAAATTTTGACAACGTTGCATTCGAATAGGCGAGTCTTTTTATATACCTACTATATAGATGCCACCCCTGTGACAGGTATAAACATACGTTTTTGAAAAACAGCGACATCTGTTGCACATAATACCAAATGCATGCTTTTTTTTTTTGTTTTTTTCTTTTTAGCAGGGATAATCCTGCGCGGGCCCTAAGCCTCTGGCTGGCCCACTAAGTGATGCTTGTTTCTGTTTTACGTGGGCGGAGGATGAGTATGTATGACTCGTATGGTCGCTTCTGTAAGATTTTGCCATATGTGTTTAACAACTTCCTCTGCTCTGTTGAATCGAAGGTGAAATCTTAACGGGTTTGTAACTGTGCACTGTGTTAGATAATGTTCCAGTGGTCTGTCGGGCATTTCTCCACAGTGTTGACATTTCCTCTCATCTTCCGGAACCTGTAAGCCTATTTCCCATGCACATGGGTATCCAAGCCTGATGCGATGTAAGTGCACTTCTGTTGTTCTACTGCCCCCGTTCATCAAACTAAGTGGTTCGTAATTGGTCGAATTCTTGTACCAACCCGCAGATCCTGATGTTGCAACTGCAGTGTTGTGGTCACTGTACATCTTTCGCATTGCTCTGTTTCGAATTACTTTCTTCATCTGGGATAGACTCTTTGGTATGTAAATGTCTACATTTCTCCTCCTAGTAGCAAGTTTTGCAGCTTCGTCTGCAATGTCATTACCTAATAGTCCCACATGACTTGGCACCCAGTTGATAAGTACCCGTCGGCCTTGTCGTTTGAGTGTGTGCATGAATGATAAGACATTTGTGATCAGATGGATGTTATCACATATGTGTTCTTGTTGCAAGGTTTCAATGGCGGTTCTCGAATCTGTATGGATGATAACATGTTGTCGGTGTTCAGCAAGAGCATGTTCCAAAGCCTTTTGAATGGCTAGCATCTCAGTCTGTAAAGTCGAACACCCATTTGAGAGCCTCCAACTATATACAGAGTTTCCTGCTTTAACTGCAGCTCCGGTTTCTTGTCCCTGCTGGTCTACTGACCCATCCGTGAAGTAAGTGAAGCTGTCGGATGCCATGTTTGCTTCTATATGCATCTGTGCAATGTTACGTAGCAGATGAGGACTTGTCTGGTTCTTCTTTCCGTCAAGAGCCATAATCTTAAAGTCTGCTGGCAGAGATTCCCAAGGGGCTTGTATAACAAAGTCTGCATGTATGTCGTCGACACCCCTCTCAGTGACTGTGTTTGCCATATCGAATGTATCGATGGCGTTTATCGCACAATGGGTCCACCTGTTGCCATTGGAGGCTCTTCTGTCCAGAGTTAGTGCTCCAGTGATCATATCTTTAAGTGAACTGATTCTAGGTCTAGTCAATATTTTGGTCAGCATGCACGCAGCAATCCCTTTTACCCTTATTTCAATCGACGTTAGCTTTGTCTCTAGTCTTAGGTTCAGGATTTTAGTCCATCTGGGAGCACCTGTTATGACTCGCAAAGCATCATTTTGAAGAACCTCAACGTTTGCCCACTGACCAGGAGAAAGAGTGAGTAAGGCAGGCGCTGCATAATCAACCAGGGAACGAACGGCGTGTATGTAAAACATTCTCAACACTCTGTGTCCCGCTCCTAGACGGGGCCCTGTGATTGCTCTCATTATATTTATTCGTGACTTTGCTTTCTCCTTTAGATATTGAATTTGCTTATTGAATGTCATTTTAAAATCAATCCACACTCCGAGATATCGATATTGGGTAACCCACTGAAGGTTAATGTCCTGAATGCGTAGGTGCCTGTCTGGAGCGTTGCCACCGAGTCTCATCGCCTTAGACTTCTGTGCAGATATTTTTAGCCCTAAAACACTGCATTCAGATGTCACTTGATCTAAAGCACCTTGAGCTTTATTTAGAAGTGAAGGACCCGTAACGACTAATGTTAGATCATCAGCATAGCTTAGCAATGTAACCCCTTCTGTAAAGGACATGGTAACAAGGTTTTCCATAAGGATGTTAAAAAGACTAGGACTGAGGACTCCTCCTTGTGGAGTCCCATTCTCGTGCAAGTGGTAGTCCGACACTTGTCCTTGCAACTTTACTCTGGCATACCTGTGACTTAGGTAATCTTGAATCCATGCTAGCATTTTCCCCCTCACACCTTTTTTAACTAAGGTGTGTAGTATTGCTGGCGGGCTTGCAAGTTCAAACGCTTTTTCCAGATCAAGGAAGGCCACTATAGCTGGACCCGAGTTAACTGTTCCTAGTAATGTTGCTATGCAGTTTGCAGTACCTACTCCTCTAGTGAAGCCAAATATGTGTTTATGAAGGTCTCCAGTCTTCCACAGTAGCCTATTTAAGACCATCCGTTCTGCAGTTTTACTAACGCATGATGTTAATGAAATGGGTCTGTAATTGCCAGGTTCATTCGGCTTAGGAATCGGTATGATGTCTGCTTTCTTCCAAGAGGGCGGTAGTTTGCCTTGCTGCCAAGACGCATTGATGACGTCCAATATCCCTCGGTCTCCAGCAGGACCTGCATGTGCGATCATTGAGTATGTAATGTTATCAGCACCTGGTGCAGTGTCCTTACCACCTTTTTTGGCTCTGCTTAGTTCCTGTTCGGTGAAGGGACAGTCACATTCGTCATTTATAGCTATGCCCTCATGAATGACTGTCATCCTCTCTTGTTTTAAGTGTTCTTGCTGCCTTCGGACCATTGCAGGAAGCTGATATGAAGCTGTTCTTTCTGCAAATTGGAGAGCAAGTCTCTCAGCCTCCTGCAATGGTTGAATACATGCCTGTGGCGGGGCTGGTCGACCTGATATAGTTTTAATCTGACCCCATATCTTGCCAAGACTACTATGTTCATTTAGAGTTTGACACCACTCAAACCATCTTGCCTCCTTTACTTCTCTAGAAACTCGCCTTGCTTCAGATATCACCGCTCGTAGCAGAGTTCTTCCTTCTGGTGTGGGGTTTCTTTTTAGATGTTTTGTGAAGATATTGACTCTGTGGTTCTGTTCTTTAACGTCATTACTATAGAACCAATAGTTCTTTCGTTTCGTGTTACCTGTGATAATGATTGGAATAGCTGTGTTTGCAGCAGCTGCAACGGCTTCCTGCAGATTGGTCTCGTGTATGTTCAAATCCTCAGGTGGCGTGTACGTTGCATACCATTTTTCAAGTTCTTCTTGGTATATATTCCAATTGGCCTTTCCTAAATTCCACCGAGGCTGCGCAGGAGGTGTAGGAGGTCGTGCCAGGTTTAGTGTTGTGACAGTAGCATAGTGGTCACTGGTGATCACCGGGTCTACTGCCCACTTCGCCTGTTGCTGGAGTGCTGTGGAGATGAATGTAAGATCAAGGGATTCTCCTAGAATGTGAGTGGGTTCCCCAGTGTTGAGAAGTGTAATTTCAGGTACTTCTCGCAGAGCTGCAGCTAAATGGCGCCCATCTGCATTGGCTGGCCCAGTCGCACCTAACTCTGGATGATGAGCATTAAAATCTCCAGCAATAATTAAATTTTCCTGCGTGGCCAAGGCAAGCACTGCCTCTGCTTCTAGTTTACGTCTAGGGGGCTTGTAGACGTTGTATATGAGGAGCTCAAAATTAGCCATAGTCACTCTAACTGCTAATACCTCTACTCCATCCCCACATGAAACTGAGTCTATTTTCTTGCTGGGTATGGTGTTTCTGACTAGGGTCATTAATCCTCTGTCTCCCCTGCTCATACGGTAGAACATAGCGCTGATATCCAGCTAATCTGAAGGATTTCGTGGCTGGGAAAAGAGTTTCTTCCAAAACGATTATATCTGCTTTCGTGCTGATTGCAGCCTCCTGAAGTGTGTGTTTTTTATTTCCAAGACCTTGTATGTTCCACTGCAGAATTCGTAATGACCAGACGACGGGTTCGGTTGGTGTTGCTTGTTCTACTGGAACTCCTCCTCGGAATCGACCTCTATATTCTCCGCCTCGCAAGTCGTGTCGCTGCAAATCGGACTGCATTGATAGTTCGTGGTCATCCCCGACGTTGTTGGAATCTGTGCATAACTGTGGTCCATCGCTATGTTGTTGGAAGTGCTGCAGGTCGGACTGCATTGATTGTCCGTGGTCATCCCCGGCATTGTTGGAATCTGTGCAGAACTGTGGTCCATCACTTTGTTGTTGGTATTGCTGCCAGTCGGTCTGCAGTGATTGCTCGTGGCCGTTTCTTGTGTTGGCGGAACCTGTGCATCTCTGCTGTTCAATACGTCTTTGTTGGCGTTGCTGCATATCAGACTGCATTGGCTGTTGTTGTCGTCTGTCTCCTGTGTCGGAAGATTCTGTTGATCGTGGGTGGTCACTGCTTCTTGCAGTTGCTGTTGTGAATGTTGATGTTCTGGTGTCTTGACTATCCGACTGTTGTTGGTAGTCAGTATGTCCAAGTTGCGGCGTTTGTCCTCTCGTGCTCCATCCTGTCGGAGACTGTCTATTTCGCGTGTAACTGTGGTCTGCTGCACGATCTTGTCCATTATCACACAAGTGATGTCTTGAGACTGTTGTTGTGAGGCGTTCTGCGTCATCTGTAGGCAATTGATAATGGTCTCTGCCATGATCTTCACGATGGTTTTCAGCTGGACCTCGGTGGTAAAACTGTATAGCTGGTGAGTAGATTCCGAAAGTAAGTGTTTTCTGCTCTTTTGCATTTGCTGGACTTCTGCAACACTTTCGTGTAATGTCTGATTCGGAATCGACAGATTCGGGAAATTTTGCTGTGTGAGAGCGGGTGGCTGTTGTGGCTGTGCACGAGTGTTCCAGACGTTGGTGTTGTGGTATGTATTGTTGGGCAGTGTGTTGATCCTGGCCTGAGCTGTCTGCACTTTTTGTTTCCGTGCAGAGCAGGTTGTGCTCCAGGCATGAAGTTTGCCTCCACAATTTGGACATTTGGCTGTTGTGGTCTGGTTTGCCTTGTGCTTGGCAATACAGTCTGTGGTTGGATGTCTCAGGCTGCACACCCCGCACCTCTCCTGTCCTGTGCAGCGTGACTGATGGTGGCCGTATTTCTGACACCTGAAGCAGCGTAGGGGTTCCGGGACGTATGGCCTCTGTCGGTATGTCCCCCAATTTCCAAGACCGAAAGTTTCTGGCACATGTCCCATGACGGTCACCAGAACCTGACGCGTCGCTGCCTTGTCTACTTTTGTGTGGCAACGTTCCGCATTCAGGACTTGCTTGTGTTCTAGCACTGGATCCAGGGGAAAGTCGATTGGGTATCCCAAAAGCACGACTCGTGTGCGTCGTTCTGAAGGGTCCAGCTTTACCAAGCACACAGGTTTCCCCTGCAGGACTCTTACCTTCTCTAAGTAATGTGCAGTCTGTTGGTCTTGAGGTGTCAGTATTATTTCTCCCTTCAGGTTGACTGTAATGGAAAGTTTGAGCTCTGGTTGTTCTTTTTCCATCGCCGTTACTACTCCATATGCTGTAGGAAAGTGGTCGGTCTGCATGATCTTGAATTTTGGAAGAAGTGCAGAGGCTGGCGATGTCTGGTGTGAGACTGGTGGTGTCCTCCCCTGTCCCATACTGCTGTCCTGCGGCTGGGCTGTGGAGAGAGGAACAATGGCTGACACTGGCTGGCATGAAACCGGTGGTGTCCTCTCCTGACTCATACTGCCGTCCCGCGGCAGCGTTGCGGACAGAGAAGCATTGACTGACACTGGCTGGTGTGTGACTGACGCTGTCCTCTCTAGGTCCATTACGTCCGCTGACTTGCTGGTAGAAGCAAGTGGTAAAGCCTCGATAGCAGTTTTCTTTGGTGCCTGCTGCACATCGGTCCACCGTCCCTCCTCGTCCGAAAGCTGCTTCCACTCCCTCTTGCGCTGAGCCTTCCCCATGGCTCTCTTCACGTAGTGAGAACCGACTCAAACCACCGGAGCAGCAGGCGACACGTCCTCACTGCACGGTAGCTCAGGAGCAACTCAAATGCATGCTATACTATATATGTCAAGAATTACATTTCAATGTTTCCGATTGCATTGATAAATTTTATTTTCATAGATTTCGATTTATTTTATTTTTTATTGATTTATTTTGAGTGACATTGTGTTGGAATTGAGCTGTGTTGTTTACCATACCGTTCATTTCGTAAGTATAAGTATAGATGCCACACCTGTGACAGGTAAAACTATGCTTTTCTTGAAAAACAGCGCCATCTGTTGCATGTATGAGCAACACACATGCTATACTAAATATGTTACAATTTCATCTCAGTGGTTCTCATTGCATTGATAGATGGAATTTTCATCGATTTTGATTTATTTTCGTTTTGATTTAATTATTTTGTGTGAATTGTGTTGGAGTTGAGCTGTGTTGTTTACCTTACCGTTCTTTTTGCGAGTATAGTTTATTTTTATTTTTTCATATTTTTATATAATTTTTTAACTGTTTTTCTTATATTTCAGTGATGGAAACATCAGATCAATTGATGTTCTCAATTTCTTGATGGGAACATCAGTCCATTTGGGAAGGCATCGGACGAGGGCGTGGGGAATGGTAGGGATGACGAGGGGACGGAAGTGAGAGATGGTGAGGAGGACGATGAGATAAGGGAGGGGGTAATGGTGGGGGAAGGATGAGGGGACGGGGGTGTTTGGGATGGTGGGGACGAGGGGATGTGGGAATGGAGAATGGTGGGGAGGACAAAGGGACAGGGGAGTGGGGGCACGGTCGGAAGGAAGAGGGGATGTTGGAGTGGGGAATGATGAGGAGGACGAGGGGACGGTGGAGTAGGGAATGGTTGGGAGGCTGAGGAGACGGGTGAGGGGGGGGAATCATGGGGAGGACTGGGTTACAGGGAAGGTTGCTGTGGCTCAACATTGCACATGGCCGGGTACTGCTAGTATTTTTATATAAATAAAACTGGAAATGTTCGTTTGTTCAAAATAGCTAATCTTTGAAATGTCTTCACCGAGTGTTTTGATATTTTCACACAACGTTCCATTCGCACCCGAGCGGATTTTTATATACATGCTATATTGGTGTCACGGCTGTGACAGAAAAAACATGCTTTTCTTGAAAAACTGTTTTTTCATGTGAGGGAAATCTTCGAAACTTCTTTACCGATTGCTTTGAAATTTTGACATGATGTTGCAAGCGTAAGGAGAAAAGGAGAGGATCTGAAGGCCAAATTTAGACAGAATGGAAGCAAAGCATCTATGGGATGAAATATCTAGAGCATCTAGATCTAACAGTGTTTATGTCATGGGTGACTTTAATTTTAGTGGAATAAACTGGTTGAACAAAACAGGGAATAATGAAGCAGAAGATTTTCTAGAATTAATTGACGATTGCTTTCATACGCAACACATTAAGGAACCAACGCGGGGAAATAATATTTTAGACTTGGTGTTAACTAACAGGGAAACACAAATTAAGGACATCGAAATAGGGAGTGAGCTAGGGAAAAGTGATCATAAAGAAATCAGATTTAGCATTCAATGGAATAGATCTGTAGGAGAAAATTCTGTTAAAGTGCCTGATTTTCGAAAAGCTGATTTCAATAGCCTAAGAAATTTTTGGGGTCAAATAGATTGGAAAGTCTTGGGTATGGGTTGTGGGTCGGTATAGGAGCTAGACGTTAACCCAGCGATAGGTGACGTAAAAGGGGTTTTCGATGTGGATTTAAAATATAACCTATTTAAAATATTCTAACCAAAGCCCAGGAATGTAGTATACCATATAAATTGAATAGATCGAATACGAATGATCCAAAGTGGATAATAAAGGATCTGAAGAACCTTATAGGTAAGAAGAGAGCGTGGTACAAAAGGATTAAGAATAAGGAAGTCTGTTTAGAACAGGAATTCGTACAACTGGTTAGAAATACTAAAAAAGAGATAAGGAAAGCAAAAAGAAACTATAAAGTTCGCATAGCTGAGCAAGCAAAAACAAATCCTAAAAGGTTTTTCCAATTATACCCGACAAGGATTAGGGAAAGGATAGGTCCATTAAAAACTGAGACAGGTCAAATAACAAATAGTGATGAAGAGATGAGTAGTATTTTTAATAAATATTTTATATCTGTAACTTTTATAATGAAAGTTTGTTTTCACCTCATCCAAAACTGTTGTAACATTTCACCTCACCCAAATGCAGGTATAAAAACTCGAAGATGTTTAAGCTCTATTCAGTTATAGTTCAGTTGTGTGTGTGTAAACTAAAGTCTTTGAAAATGTAATAAGTTTTACGAAAGGCGCTCAAGTGTCGCGTCAGACTAGAAATAAAAATGAATTTTGGAGAATTGATTTTTCAATTACCATCAACAGTGAAAAGAAACATAAGAAAGATCGAGAAAATTCGTGTTAGAATTATTAATCTTACTTTTTCGGTCATATTTAATAATATATGTCTACAGGAAAGACTGCTACCAAAATATACTAATATATATTTAAGCAAAAACTCACACCCCAGAAGTGACTCGAACCCATACTGCCAGGAGCACTATGCATCTGGCGTACAGGACACCTTCACCACTCGACCATCACGACCGTTAAAAACATGATGGTAGCCGAAGCAATTTACCCCACCATCCCGACGGCGTTATGATGGTAATCTTGGGCATAGTATTATGCCCAAGATGACTAGCACACATTTCTAATATTTTTAATTTCATAATGTTTGTGGGTATGCAATTTTTTGTTGTTGTTCCATTGTCTGTGGAGATATAGAAATTGTCTGGTTTGCCGACTCTAGAACACGCAACATATAATTGTCCATGTGAGAAGCAATCCGTGTCTAGATATATACTGCACATTCTAAAGACCGGTCCTGAGCTTTGTTGATCGTTATTGCAAACGCCAATCGAATTGGAAATTACAATCTTTTAAATTGAAATGACATATCTGTTGGAATCATAGTAATGTGAGGAACGAGGACATCATCACCTTTGAAAGGTCCTGTCAAGATTGTTGCTTCTATGATGTTGCAGATTAATTTTTTACTGCAAGGCGCGTGGCGTTGCAAAGCTTTAGCTGACTGATATTTCGCAAAATGATAATTAGCAAGCAGATTTTCAATTGCAGTACGTGTGGTTGTATCCCTGGCAGCTCGAGTGAATTAAAAAATTCTGTTGAATAATTAACAGCTTCACCTGCTTCCTCAACAGTGTCGGCGGACTTGTATCGAGGAATTACAGGTAATGTTTGCCTGAAATCTCCTGCAAGCAATATTAATGCGTTCCCAAATGGTCTGATGTTTCCATGCAAATCTTGCAATGATCGATCAAGAGCCTCGAGAGATTTTTTGAGGGCCATTGTCCATTCATCCCAAGCAATAAGTTTACATTTCTGCCAAACTTTTCCCATGCCGGATGCTTTGGAAATGTTGCACGTGGGAGTTTCAATGAATTGCATGTTCAATGGCAATTTCAAAGCCGAAGTAGCAGTTCTTCCACCTGGTAACAATGTAAAAGCTATTCCAGACGATGCAAGAGCTAATAAAGTTATGCCATTTTGGGATCGAAATGCTGCCAGAATCAATCTAATTAGGAAGGTTTTACAGTTCCTCCTGGCACATCTAAGATGTCTCCAAACCTGTTAATGTTTGTTTGAATTTTAATGACAGTTTGAATTATTTGATTGTAAATGCCTTTTTGCTCAAGCGATAGCTTAGGAATATTTGATTGCACATACGATAACAGATCACTCTTGTTGTAATCTTGTTCACGATAATTCTTGTAATTCTACATCGAACGAAGCAGCAGCAGATCGATTCAGTGATGGCATTTCCAATTGATTTAGAACTTTGTTCGCGATTTCTAAGCACACATCTTTAATCATTATCAATGCGTTGTAGATTTTTGCTGTGAAATCCATGTTCATATTTGAGTTCTCCTTCGTATTCGACAGATAATATTTTCAGTTATGTACGATTTATATTTCTCCCATAACTCTGTTGGAGATGAAGGAGAGCCGGTGGTCAATATGATTGCAAACAATGCACGAATTTTATTTGGTTGTGACGTGTTGGACGCGTCATTAATGCATACATCCCAGTGTCGGTTGTTCTCCAATAAATTCAGAGCTTGACATGCACTACGGAAAGAGGCATGTGTTACGCCGCTGACAAATCTCAATTGCTGGAAAGACGTTGGACCGAGCACATTTACCAACAGTATGAGAAGAAAGAAGCATTCATCTTGATTGGGATGCACGGTGTACAGTCTGCCTATCGTAGTTTATTTAAATCTTCCAGGTTGTCTATCGACTCGCTTTCCTTGTTTGCGTCATTCAAATTATTGTTTTCTGACATTCCATGTGTAATACGTAGGCACTTCCGAATTCAGAAGTATTTTTGCAAATGCGTCATTTTGACATATCGTGAAGAAAGCAGTTAACGTTGTAGCCGTTGGATTCATAGCTGTTTGTTGCACATTTGCAGATGTGAAATAAAAGTGTTGTCCATTTTGTTTTCAAAAGAAAAACAAAAAATATTAACAAAATATTTCAATTCAAACGCAGATCAATTGACACAGCTCAATTTCATAACCAATTGCACTGAAATATAAGAAGAACAGTTAAAAAAAAACATGAAAAACAATGAAAACAGAAACAAATAAGCTATACCCACAAAATGAACAGTATGGTAAAAAACACAGCTCAATTTCAACGCAACGTCACACAAAATAATTAAATAAAAATAAAAATAAATAAATATCTTTGAAAATTAAATTTGTCAATGCAATCAGAAACATTGAAATGGAACCGTAACATATTATGTATATCATGTGATGCTCCCACGTGCAACAGATGACGCTGTTAAAAAAAACGCATATTTTTACGTGTCACAGGTGTGGTATCTAAATAGTAGGTATATAAAAACATGCACGTATTCGAATAGAACGTCGTGCCAAATTTTAAAGCAATTGGTGAAGAACTTTTGGAGATTTCAGCTTGTGCTCTTACGTCCTACAGATGACGCTGTTTGTCAAAAAAGCATGTTTTTTCCTGTCACAGGTGAGGCATGTATATAGTAGGTATATAAAACACTCGGTTATTCGAATGCAATGTTGTATCAAAATTTCAAAGCAATCAGTAAAGAGGTTTCGAAAATTTCCCTCACGTGAAAAACACACGAAAAACACAGGTTTTCAAAAAAGCATGTTTTTCCCCGTCACAGACGTATCATTTATATAGTATGTACATAAAAACCCGTTCGGATGCGAATGGAACGTTGTGTGAAAATTTCAAGGCAATCGGTGAAGAACTTTCAGAGATTAACGATTTTGAACAATTGAACATTTCCATTTTTATTTATATAGACTAGCAGTACCCGGCTACGCGTTGCTGTGGCTCAGGAACGCATGTGCATTGCAGAGCCACAGCAACCTTCCCTGTCCTTCAGTCCTTCTGTTACGGCCACAATGGGTCACAACCGGGTTATTTTCTGGTGGTACTAAAGTTCTGGTATCCGGCCCCAAGTTAGTAGTGGCTTTCAAGGTGTGATCTCGGTAATGCAAGTAAAACACACTGGGGAAGGTGCATTGAAAACTACACTCCATTAATTATCAATATATTCATATATAATCACTTTCCCATCACCTCATATGTAGCCCTAGAAGAAGTATTACTACACTTAATATGTACACAAGTGTCTCTCTCATAGGACACTAAGCGCTATTCGATGCTAGATCGATGCAGTCTTGTCAGCTACCGTGTTTCCTCAACAGACAGTACCGTCCTCAACCAGTACTGGGAAACACCAACGAGTCTACCCTGGACACGGGCCAGCCAAAACACAGTCTCACCAGGTGCTCTTCATGCACGCCTACAATCACTCTCCAGCCTGGTGCTGGCAGAGAACATCAGCCTCGCGCTGCTGGGCCTCTTCACGTACAAATACAAGGGTAGCGAACCCCTGGCAGGAGCTTCTTGCAACTCGCTGCTTTCACTCCTCCGTAGCACCTTAACTGTCAGTCGTCTCTTCCGTTAGCCAGTCCCGGGTACGACGAATTCCGTCACTGCCACTTCACAGGCAGACAGTAGAACACTTCACAGTTCTTCTCCGGTGGCGGCTCACTGCTTCCGTAAAGCAGAATGGAGTAGAGAGCTACAGGCTGCCCTGGGTAGACTGTCCTCGTACCACAGCAGCCCTACGTCGACTCTGTGGTTACAGACACGTCATCAGTACACTGGTCAGTTCATGGGGCACTAGGAAACATCACTTACGTACCCTGACAGACACATACAACTCCTCCTATAATAGATGGCGCTGCTTTTCTAGGCGCCACCTCACCAGAGGTCAGCACCAGCTACCTCTCGAGCTGACTAGGACAGGAATCTAGCGCCTCTTGCTGGTATAATCCTGTCACCACTAGATGGCGTCGTCCAATTTGTGGGGTTTTCGGGAGCGGACTTGCAGATGGCGTTGACGTCGCAGCTCCGTGCTCTGACGATGGAATCGGGATCGTAACACCTTCCCACAATTCCCCCCCCCTCACTCGTCTCCTCGGCCTCTCAACTATTTCCCACTCCTCGGTCCCCTCGACCTCCCCACCATTTCCCACTCACCCATCCCCTCTTCCTTCCCACCATGCCCAACTCCCCTGTCCCTATGTCCTCCCCACCATTCTCAACTCCCCCATCCCCTCGTCCCAACCATCCCAAACTCCTCCATCCCCTCGTCGTTCCCCACCATTACCCCCCTCCCTTGTCCCCTCGTCCTCTCCACCATCACCCACTTCCGTCCCCTCGCCATTCCCAACATTCCCTATTTCCTCGTCTGATGCCTTCCCAAATGGTTTGATGTTCCCATTCGAAAATTGGGAACATCAAGTGATCTGATGTTCCCACTGAAATATAAGAAAAAACAATTACAAAATTAAATGAAAATATGAAAAAGTAAAAAAAATAAACTATACTCACAAAATGCAATTCACACAAAATAATTAAATCTACGTAAAAATAAATCAAAATCTATGAAAATTCAATTTATCAATGCAATCAGAAACATTGAAATAGAATTGTAACAAATTTAGTATAGCATGTGTGTTCCTCTTACATGCAACAGATCGCGCGGTTTTTCAAGAAATGCATAGTTTTATCTGTCACAAGTACACATCTATATTTATACATACGAAATGAACGGTATGGTAAATAACACAGCTCAATTCCAACACAATGTCCCACAAAATAATTAAATAAAAAATAAAATAAATTGAAATCTATGCAAATAAAATTTATCAATGCAATCGGAAACATTGAAATGGAATTCGTGACGTATTTCGTATAGCGGGCATGTTGCTATTATGTGCAACAGATGGCGCTGTTTTTCAAAAACGCACTTTTTTACCTGTCACAGGGGTGGCATCTATATAGTAGGTATATAAAAAGATGCGCATATTCGAATGGAACGTTGTGTCAGAATTTCAAAGCAATCGGTGAAGAACTTTGGGAGATTATAGCGTGTTGCTCCTACATCCAACAGATGGCGCTGTTAAAAAAAAAAAAAACATGTTTTCTCCTGTCACAGGTAAGGCATGTATATAGTAGGTATATAAAAACATGCGCTTATTCTAATGCAACTTCGTATCAAAATTACAAAGCAATCGGTAAAGAGGTTTTGAAGATTTGTCTCACATGGAAAACACAGTTTTAAAAAAAAAAACAGTTTTTTTCAGTCACAAACGTGACATCAATATAATATGTGTATAAAAACCTGCTCAGATGCGAATGGAACATTGTGTGAAAGTTTCAACTTTCAAAAAAGGTGAAAAACTTCTGGAGATTAGCCATTTTGAACAAACGAACATACCAATTATATATATATATATATATATATATATATATATATATATATATATATATATATATATATATATATATATATATATATATATATATACATATATATATATATATATACATATATATATATATATATATATATATATATATATATATATATATATATATATATATATATATATATATATATATATATATATTGTGACGGTAACGCGTTGGTGTTTGGCTGTTCAAAGCTAGGGGTATGGCCTCGTCACATAGAAACAAAAAAAAATAGAAAATCTGGAACTTCGTCTGTGGTAAGGTAAGGAGAAGACACACAAAACACAAGTAAATTTTAACAATGAAATTTTAATTACGTTAAAGAAAGCAAAACATGAATAAAATGGACATACAAATTCGTATAATAAAATCAATCAATGTAATAAGAATAATCAAATGGCAAAATGAAAAGTTACGTTAAGACAATTGAGCAAATAACAAGTTTATGGCAAACAAAGTAAATAGGTGCCGGAATATTGGCTTCAAGCTATCACTTCTCTTAGTACACGTAAGCCTGGGGCTTAGTCTACCAACGAGACGTGTTAACTTGTCGAAAGCACGGGATATTCTGAAGACTGAGGTCGTGGCGGCCCCAGACATCAAGTAGTATGGTGGGTGGAGTGCAGTTGCAGCTGGACCCCGTAGCCAATCAGCGATGAGCAGGCGACAAGACAGGTAGTTTGGCGGTTTGAGGTGGAGCAGGTGTTCCTGGCTTCATACGTTTTGCTCTCTGGCAAACCTTGGAGATGTTGTTGTCGTTGTTGGATATTTCTTCCATAGTAGTTTTATATATTTGTAGCGACGTATTTTTGGAGGGAAGAGCAGGCTCAATCTCTTGAAGGAGATTATCGTCACAACTCTCCCCCGAAGCCTGCGGTTCTGGAAGAAGTACGTCGTTATGTGGTGGAGTAATGGATGGAGTCGCTTCTACTTCATAAACTCTGGAGAGGGCATCGGCTATGGTGTTGTCAGAACCCTTGATATAGTGGATCTCCAGGTTGAAATCTTGTAAATACAAAGCCCATCGTAGAAGACGCTGGTTAGTGAATTGGGCTTGATGTAGGAAGCGGAGAGGGTTGTGGTCTGAGAAGATACCTGGCGCCTTGTAGGTACGGAGCGAAGTGTTGGAGGTTCAGGACGATGGATAGTAGCTCCTTTTCAATAGTGCTGTAGTTCCTCTGGTGTGGTTTCAATTTGTAGCTGTAGTAGCTGACAGGTAGAACCTCCTCGCCTCGTTGTTGTATCAGGACACCACCAACGCCGGTACCACTGGCGTCGACATGAAGGACGAAAGGCTTGGTGATATCTGGTGAGGCGAGAATGGGATTAGAACAGAGGAGGAATTTGAGTTGTTCGAAAGCAACGGTTTGCTGCATGGTCCAATTATACCGTAGCTTGGGACTGGTTAATAGAATTAGAGGTGTGGCGACTGTACTGAAATTCCTCACAAACCTACGGTAGTAGGAGGCAAGACCAAGGAAGCGCAGGAGCTGCTTCCTGGTGGTAGGCTGTGGATACTGTTGGATGGCTTGAGTGTGTGAGTCTAACGGAGCTAGGCTGCCACTCCCAATAACATGACCCAGATAACGCACTTTACCTTTCGCGAAGGTGGACTTGCCCAGGTTGATGGTGAGGCCGGCTGTCAGGAGCTTGGAGAACAGACGTCGCAGCAAGAGCAGATGTTCACTCCAGGTGTTGGAGGCTACGACGATATCGTCCAGGTAGGCGTATGTGTTATCCAAGCCCTGGATGACACGGTTGACAGCTCTCTGAAAGGTGGCCGGGGCATTACATAGTCCGAAAGGAAGGCGTTCATATCTGAAAAGTCCAAAGGAGTGATGAAGGCAGATATCTCTTTAGCGTGCTCCGTTAGACACACTTGATAGTACCCCTTAAGCAAGTCCACTTGGGACAAGTACTGGGCACTACCAATGGCGTCAAGGATGTCATCTATCCTAGGCAAGGGGTAAGCATCCTTAACAGTTACTTGATTGAGTTTTCGATAGTCAGTACATAACCGCACCTTACCTTGGGGTTTGGGCACCAAGATACAAGGTGAGGCCCAGGGGGACTCACAAGGTGTAGCCAGTCCATGATCCAAGAGGTATTGCACCTCAGCACGCATGACTTCCTTCTTGCTCGGGCTGATTCGGTAGAAGGGTTGACGAATCGGCCGGGTGTCGGGGAGCAGTTAGATGTCGTGCTGGGTAACATTACACTCTTGGGGGTCATCTCGGAACAACTCCTGATGTTCTCTGAAGATCTTGACAAGAGGTGCACTAGGATTATCCTGAAAGTATTTGGGAAGATCATTAAGGATTTCGGAATTAGAAAGCGCTGACTCCTTGTCAGTGCTTTCGGGAGGAGAAGCTGGGAAGGTCTCACTGTGGATGTAGGGTTCTGTGAAGGTGGAATAATTAATTAGGGCAGTGGGAGGAGTACCATTATATTGCTTCAGGAGGTTGACGTGGCACAGCTGGGTCTTCCGCCGCCTATCTGGAGTCTCTATAACGTAGTTGTTGTTATTTCTGCACTCTTTGACGCGGTAGGGTCCTGAAAACCTGTTTTGTAAAGGTGAACCTGGGATAGGGAAGTATGCTAGGACGAAGTCTCCCGGCTTGAATTTTCTTACTTTGCTGGTCTGGTCGTAATGAGTCTTCATCCTCTCCTGGGCTTTCAATAGATTATCATGGGCAAAGCGGTGGACTCTCTCTAGAATGTGTTGAAGGTTTTGAAGAAACTGGGGCACATTCTGATGCTCACTGAAGGTGGCATCTCGGAGAGAGTCTTTGAAAGCCTTAAGGGGAGTACGGCACTTACGGCCGTAGAGCATCTCATAAGGAGATACTCCTAGGTACTCATTGGGAAGACTTCTGTAAATACACATTATAAGGTCGATTTGCTTATCCCAATCCTTAGAGGTTTCACTACAAAACTTTTTCAAGAGTGCTTTGATAGTCTGATGACTACGTTCAAGAGAACCCTGTGAAGCAGGATGATAGGGGCTGGACAATACCTGTTTGATGTTGAACTCCTCCAGTGTCCTTTTGAAGAGATCACTGGTGAAGTTGGTACCACAGTCGCTCTGAATCTCCCTGGGAAATCCGTATTGAGTGTAGATCTTCAATAGATGTTTTACAACCATAGCAGCCGTGATGTTCTTCACTGGAACTGCTATGGGAAATCTGGTGGTAGGACACAGGATGGTTAAGATATAGGCGTTACCTGAACTGGTCCGAGGTAAAGGACCAACACAGTCTATTATGAGTCTGTGGAAAGGTTCCGCAGGCACCTGTATGGGAATCAGTGGCGCTCTGGGAATGGAGATGTTCGGTTTGCCTGCCATCTGACATGTATGACACTGTTTTACGTACTGTTTGACGCTATTTACCATACCTGGCCAGTAGTAGTCTTGACGAATTCCATGGTAAGTCTTGTTGAATCCGTAGTGGGAGAGTGCTCCGTGGGCCAGATGTAGAATAGTGGGCCGCAGGCTGGCAGGAATCACAAGTTGTTCTATGTTGGCCCAATCGTCCTCCTCCTTCAGTTTACTGGGTCTATATCTGCGGTAGAGCAAGTCGTTCTCTAGGAAGAACCCAGGAATACTGTCGGGTTGAGTCTCAGCCTGGAAAAACAATGGTGTTAAAGTAAGATCTTCCCTCTGCAACTTACGGAACTCCAACTTGGTCAGATTCGGGGGTAGTTTCTGAGGGTCTTGAGGGACAGCGGTAGCAGTAAAGTCAGCTGGCTGTGGACGTGCGGCTTGTGCACGGGTGGTCACGAGAACCGGAGGAGAAACTTCATCACTCTCTTGTACCTCTGCTGGAACATACGCTAGAATAGGGTTTATTGGCACAGAGTTACACACCTGGGGTTTGTCCATGACGATCAGGTTGGTCGGTTGCAGGTCTTCTGCCAAGTCGTTGCCTAGGAGAAGTTGCACTCCAGGCATGGGAAAAGGCTTTTCCCTGACGGCGACTTGGACTTCTCCGTTCACGTAGGGACAATCCAGGTGGACTCTGGCGAGAGGGTATGGAGTGGTAGCAGTGAGGTCAGTGATGAAGACAGTTTATCCGGTGTAGACGATGTTGGGCACAGCCGACTTCAAGATGATCGATTGAAGAGCCGCTGTGTCCCTCAAGATCTTCAATTTGAAACGTCCCTCCGGATTTGAACCGTTGGCAGAGACAGTTCCAGTATACAGGTGGTTACTGAAAAGAGAAAGATCATTAACATTAACACCAACATTCATCACAGGCTTACCGGACTTAGGAGGAGTTGGTTTGGGTTTCTGTGGGTCAGTGGTTCCCTTGTATTGAGACTTACCACACTTGTCTATGGTATGTCCATAGAGTCTACAATACTTGCAGTACAATTGCGAGCCAGCTTGATCGGTGCTCACTTTCTCGTAACTGTACCACGACTTCTTACTGGAGGATGGTTCTGGTGTCAGCCGGTGGATGAGGCTGTAAGTGTCAGCCGACTTAGCACACTTCAGGTAGTCGGTTTCTTCTTTATCTGCTAAGTAGAGACGGACAGGAGGCGGCACACGTCTCAAGAATTCTTCAACTAGCATCAGGTTGACGAGTTCTGTAAAAGTAGAGACATGTGCTGCTTCCAGCCATTTCATGAAATATCTCCGTTTTGTGTTAGCAAACTCGAGGAAGGTAGTGGTACTTGCCTTCAGGTGGTCACGGAATTTCCTCCTATAACTTTCTGTAGAGAGGAGGTAGGCGTCCAACACTGCTTGTTTCAGAGTCTGGTAGTCATTCTCAGACGCCAGAGTACTGAGTGTGACTGCAGCTCTACCTGTAAGATGGACTCTGAGAAGTGTGGCCCATTGGTCGACAGGCCAACTGAGTTGATTAGCAAGGGTTTCAAAGGTGGTGAAAAACACATCAACTTCTGCTTCTACAAAGGATGGCATTAACTTACTTGCATGTGATATATTAAAACTGACGGGAAGATTGGCAGTAGCTTGCTGGCGTTGAGCGAGGTGTGAAGTTTCCAACGTGTATTCTCGTTGACGACACTCTAGAGCCAGAGTCGCTTGTTGCTTGTCATGTTCACGTTGCATCTCCAACTCGCGTTGTTTTGTTTCAAGCTGTATCCGTTCACGTTCACGGAGTAACGCAATCTCACGTTCTTGTTCTTCTCTTCGTATGGCAGCTGCTTCCCTTTGTTGTTCGAGGGCTTCTCTTTGCTGTTCGCGGGCTTCCCTTTGCTGCTCGCGGGCTTCCCTTTGCTGCTCACGTTCAATCTTGGCCAGCTCCAATTTGAGTTTCGTCGTTGCCAAATCAGTTTTATCTGCAATATAGTAAGTTTCATGAGTTTCAGAGTCTATCTTACCTTGCTCTAAATAATGATCCAGCAACAGGTTGTGTATGTCATTTTTGTTGGCTTGGTAGGGAACTTCTAGTTGGTACTCATGTGCAAGAGTTTGTAATTCAGTCCTCTTGGCACGACTTAAAGTCCCTATTTCACCTGTGGGATCTGCACGGAAAGCTTGAAGACGAAACATGGTGAAATTAGCAAATAAAGGTACAACGAATATTCAGTTATAGTGAATGTCAGAAACAGGACAACGTGGCAACTGATACCTATCCTGTGGGATCTTTAACAATTAAAGTTAAGTACAAGGTGTTAAATGATTAATTTAAATCAAGGGCGCAGGAAATCTTGTACCCGGTACTCATGTAAGAGGATAAGGGCAAGAAAATCCTACTAACAAATGATACAGAGTTTCGAAAACAAATGAAACAGTTAATTGCCTCAAAAGTAAAATTGGTAGTCCAAGGATGTAGGCATACCTTGCCGAGTCTCTATAGGACATAAAGCAAGTTTTTCCTACTTAAATTAATATGATACTTACAGAATTAGCGAACTTTTGTGCTCTGAAAAAGTAAGCTAATTCCCTACCGTTGTATGTATCATCATCTCTGACTGACGTGTAGGGGTGCGAGGTGTCAACTGGTGACGAGAACTGCTGCTGAGGTCCCAATTCAGCAACTAAAGTTCGAGCTAGAGGAACTATGGCCCTCTTTGTCCTCCTACAGTCAGATTGCAGAAGATTGGGTGCACTTGACCCGGGGCAGACCACAGTACCAGGGTACCAATATGATGATCTGTCAAAAATGAGAAATATCCAAGGGACAAAGATGGTAAACACGAGTAATAACACGGATGGAGAGATGACCAATTAAGAGTATGACTGCGGCCTACAGTCACCACGTAATCCAAAGTTGTCTCACCTTCACCATATGCTACTCTCGTAATGCACAATACACCGCACCATAGAAAAAATGAAATTGAATATGAAAAATAGTAAAAGCTACGTTAACAAAGTTAAATACGCTTACCATTAATTACCACTTGGCACCAGTACCTGAGTGAAGCTCCTAGGACAGGCCCCCATATAATATGTGACGGTAACGCGTTGGTGTTCGGCTGTTCAAAGCTAGGGGTATGGCCTCGTCACATAGAAACAAAAAAAAATAGAAAATCTGGAACTTCGTCTGTGGTAAGGTAAGAAGACACACAAAACACAAGTAAATTTTAACAATGAAATTTTAATTACGTTAAAGAAAGCAAAACATGAATAAAATGGACATACAAATTCGTATAATAAAATCAATCAAAGTAATAAGAATAATCAAATGGCAAAATGAAAAGTTACGTTAAGACAAGTGAGCAAATAACAAGTTTATGGCAAACAAAGTAAATAGGTGCCGGAATATTGGTTTCAAGCTATCACTTCTCTTAGTACACGTAAGCCTGGGGCTTAGTCTACCAACGAGACGTGTTAACTTCTCGAAAGCACAGGATATTCTGAAGACTGAGGTCGTGGCGGCCCCAGACATCAAGTAGTATGGTGGGTGGAGTGCAGTTGCAGCTGGACCCCGCAGCCAATCAGCGATGAGCAGGCGACAAGACAGGTAGTTTGGCGGTTTGAGGTGGAGCAGGTGTTCCTGGCTTCATACGTTTTGCTCTCTGGCAAACCTTGGAGATGTTGTTGTCGTTGTTGGATATTTCTTCCATAGTAGTTTTATATATTTGTAGCGACGTATTTTTGGAGGGAAGAGCAGGCTCAATCTCTTGAAGGAGATTATCGTCACAATATATATATATATATATATATATATATATATATATATATATATATGCAAACAAGCCTGAATGGTCCCCAGGACTATATACAACTGAAAACTCACACCCCAGAAGTGACTCGAACCCATACTCCCACAACTGGTATGTACAGGGACGCCTTAATCCGCTTGACCATCACGACCGGACAAAAGGAAGTGATAGCCGAGGCTATATGAACCACTTCCCCGCCGGCACTCGGATGGTAATCTTGGGCATAGCATTTTATCAAATCACCTCATTCTTTGGGGCACACGTGAGGAACACAAATGCAAACAAGCCTGAATGGTCCCCAGGACTATATTCAACTGAAAACTCACACCCCAGAAGTGACTCGAACCCATACTCCCACAACTGGTATGTACAGGGACGCCTTAATCCGCTTGACCATCACGACCGGACAAAAGGAAGTGATAGCCGAGGCTATATGAACCACTTCCCCGCCGGCACTCGGATGGTAATCTTGGGCATAGCATTTTATCAAATCACCTCATTCTTTGGGGCACACGTGAGGAACACAAATGCAAACAAGCCTGAATGGTCCCCAGGACTATATACAACTGAAAACTCACACCCCAGAAGTGACTCGAACCCATACTCCCACAACTGGTATGTACAGGGACGCCTTAATCCACTTGACCATCATGACCGGACAAAAGGAAGTGATAGCCGAGGCTATATGAACCACTTCCCCGCCGGCACTCGGATGGTAATCTTGGGCATAGCATCAGTTGTATATAGTCCTGGGGACCATTCAGGCTTGTTTGCATTTGTGTTCCTCACGTGTGCCCCAAAGAATGAGGTGATTTGATAAAATGCTATGCCCAAGATTACCATCCGAGTGCCGGCGGGGAAGTGGTTCATATAGCCTCGGCTATCACTTCCTTTTGTCCGGTCGTGATGGTCAAGCGGATTAAGGCGTCCCTGTACATACCAGTTGTGGGAGTATGGGTTCGAGTCACTTCTGGGGTGTGAGTTTTCAGTTGTATATAGTCCTGAGGACCATTCAGGCTTGTTTGCATTTGTGTTCCTCACGTGTGCCCCAAAGAATGAGGTGATTTGATAAAATGCTATGCCCAAGATTACCATCCGAATGCCGGCGGGGAAGTGGTTCATATAGCCTCGGCTATCACTTCCTTTTGTCCGGTCGTGATGGTCAAGCGGATTAAGGCGTCCCTGTACATACCAGTTGTGGGAGTATGGGTTCGAGTCACTTCTGGGGTGTGAGTTTTCAGTTGTATATAGTCCTGGGGACCATTCAGGCTTGTTTGCATTTGTGTTCCTCACGTGTGCCCCAAAGAATGAGGTGATTTGATAAAATGCTATGCCCAAGATTACCATCCGAGTGCCGGCGGGGAAGTGGTTCATATAGCCTCGGCTATCACTTCCTTTTGTCCGGTCGTGATGGTCAAGCGGATTAAGGCGTCCCTGTACATACCAGTTGTGGGAGTATGGGTTCGAGTCACTTCTGGGGTGTGAGTTTTCAGTTGTATATAGTCCTGGGGACCATTCAGGCTTGTTTGCATTTGTGTTCCTCACGTGTGCCCCAAAGAATGAGGTGATTTGATAAAATGCTATGCCCAAGATTACCATCCGAGTGCCGGCGGGGAAGTGGTTCATATAGCCTCGGCTATCACTTCCTTTTGTCCGGTCGTGATGGTCAAGCGGATTAAGGCGTCCCTGTACATACCAGTTGTGGGAGTATGGGTTCGAGTCACTTCTGGGGTGTGAGTTTTCAGTTGTATATAGTCCTGGGGACCATTCAGGCTTGTTTGCATTTGTGTTCCTCACGTGTGCCCCAAAGAATGAGGTGATTTGATAAAATGCTATGCCCAAGAATACCATCCGAGTGCCGGCGGGGAAGTGGTTCATATAGCCTCGGCTATCACTTCCTTTTGTCCGGTCGTGATGGTCAAGCGGATTAAGGCGTCCCTGTACATACCAGTTGTGGGAGTATGGGTTCGAGTCACTTCTGGGGTGTGAGTTTTCAGTTGTATATAGTCCTGGGGACCATTCAGGCTTGTTTGCATTTGTGTTCCTCACGTGTGCCCCAAAGAATGAGGTGATTTGATAAAATGCTATGCCCAAGATTACCATCCGAGTGCCGGCGGGGAAGTGGTTCATATAGCCTCGGCTATCACTTCCTTTTGTCCGGTCGTGATGGTCAAGCGGATTAAGGCGTCCCTGTACATACCAGTTGTGGGAGTATGGGTTCGAGTCACTTCTGGGGTGTGAGTTTTCAGTTGTATATAGTCCTGGGGACCATTCAGGCTTGTTTGCATTTGTGTTCCTCACGTGTGCCCCAAAGAATGAGGTGATTTGATAAAATGCTATGCCCAAGATTACCATCCGAGTGCCGGCGGGGAAGTGGTTCATATAGCCTCGGCTATCACTTCCTTTTGTCCGGTCGTGATGGTCAAGCGGATTAAGGCGTCCCTGTACATACCAGTTGTGGGAGTATGGGTTCGAGTAACTTCTGGGGTGTGAGTTTTCAGTTATATATATATATATATATATATATATATATATATAGCACAGGAGGATGGCACTCGAGGCACAATGAAGTTAACGACATCATCAAGAGGAGCCTCACCACAGCTGCCATCTGCGAGGCACTACACATCAAGAAGTCATCACCAGTAATCAACAGCCAATTAATGCACAACTATATTCTTGGGTGGCTTAATCTTTATCAATCATCAATCAATCAAATTCTTTTCACTTGAGAATGAACCATGGAGGTTCGAAACGTTGTGCAAATTGTATAAATAAGTGTTATACATTCTATAGTAATTCACTTTTTTCTTCACCTTGAAATTGCGAAAAGGAGTTTTGGAGAACTCCTCTTTCAGCTAAGCCCTGATGCTAAGAAAATAGTTACAGGGATAGAAGCCCTAAACCAGAAAATAGTAAATACAGAATATGCGGTCATATTCAATGAGACATGTTTAAAAGAAAACCTGCTGCCAGTATACACCAATATATATATATATATATATATATATATATATATATATATATATATATATATATATATATATATATTATTAAATATGACCGAAAAAGTAAGATTAACAATTCTAACACGAATTTTCTCAATCTTTCGTACATTTCTTTTCACTGTTGGTGGTAATTCAAAAATCAATTCTCCAAAATTCATTTTTATTTCTAGTCTGACGCGACACTTGAGCGCGTTTCGTAAAACTTATTACATTTTCAAAGACTTTAGTTTACACATACACAACTGAATAGAACTTACACATCTCCGATTTGTTTATATCTACATTTGAGTGAGGTGGATAGGGTGAGGTGGTATTAATAGGGTATTAAATTCATCAACACAAGACAGAACACGAAACAATGGGTATTGAATAGAAGTGATTGTAGAAAGCCTTTTGGTCCATATTTCTTGATGCTTCTATATTGGAGCGGTCTTGAGGTGGGTAGAATATAGTTGTGCATTAATTGGCTGTTAATTGCTGGTGTTGACTTCTTAATGTGTAGTGCCTCGCAAACGTCAAGCCGCCTGCTATCGCTGTATCTATCGATGATTTCTGTGTTGTTTACTAGGATTTCTCTGGCGATGGTTTGGTTGTGGGAAGAGATTATATGTTCCTTAATGGAGCCCTGTTGCTTATGCATCGTTAAACGCCTAGAAAGAGATGTTGTTGTCTTGCCTATATACTGGGTTTTTTGGAGCTTACAGTCCCCAAGAGGGCATTTGAAGGCATAGACGACGTTGGTCTCTTTTAAAGCGTTCTGCTTTGTGTCTGGAGAGTTTCTCATGAGTAGGCTGGCCGTTTTTCTGGTTTTATAGTAAATCGTCAGTTGTATCCTCTGATTTTTGTCTGTAGGGATAACGTTTCTATTAACAATATTTTTCAGGACCCTTTCCTCCATTTTATGAGCTGTGGAAAAGAAGTTCCTGTAAAATAGTCTAATAGGGGGTATAGGTGTTGTGTTAGTTGTCTCTTCAGAGGTTGCATGGCGTTTCACTTTCCTTCTTATGATGTCTTCGACGAAACCATTGGAGAAGCCGTTGTTGACTAGGACCTGCCTTACCCTACAGAGTTCTTCGTCGACTTGCTTCCATTCTGAGCTGTGGCTGAGAGCACGGTCGACATATGCGTTAACAACACTCCTCTTGTACCTGTCTGGGCAGTCGCTGTTGGCATTTAGGCACATTCCTATGTTCGTTTCCTTAGGGTAGACTGCAGTGTGGAAACCTCCGCTCTTTTCCATGACTGTTACATCTAGAAAGGGCAGCTTCCCATCCTTTTCCATCTCGTAAGTGAAACGCAGCACGGAACTCTGCTCAAATGCCTCCTTCAGCTCCTACAGATGTCTGACATCAGGTACCTGTGTAAAAATGTCGTCAACATACCTGCAGTATATGGCCGGTTTCAAGTTCATGTCGACTAAGACTTTTTGCTCGATGGTACCCATGTAGAAGTTTGCAAACAGGACACCTAGGGGAGAACCCATGGCGACCCCATCTACTTGCTTATACATGTGCTCATCCGGGCTCAAGAAGGGTGCCTCTTTAGTACAAGCTTGGAGTAGTTTCCTTAGAATATTTTCTGGTATGTCAAGAGGAGTACAGGCTGGATCACGATACACTCTGTCGGCTATCATCCCGATTGTCTCGCCCACAGGTAAGTTGGTGAACAGTGATTCTACGTCCAACGAGGCTCTTATCCCTGTGGCCCGTGTGCCCCGCAGTAAGTCAACAAATTCCTTTGGAGACTTCAGGCTGAAGGCGCAAGGGACATAAGGAGTCAGCAGGCCGTTGAGTCGCTTCGCCAGTCTGTATGTGGGTGTGGGTATCTGGCTAATGATTGGCCGAAGTGGGTTTCCAGGCTTGTGTGTCTTGACATTTCCATACGCATATCTAGGTTTATATTCCCCAATGATCTTTGGCAGGTGGAGTCCTGATTTCTTGGCGTTCACAGTTTCGATCAGTTTGTTGACCTTTGCTTTCAATTCGGCTGTAGTGTCCTTCGTTACCCTTTGGAATTTAGTTTGGTCAGAGAGTATGAGGTTCATTTTCGCCAGATATTCGAAAAATATCTAGATAGACTAGAAATAAAAATGAATTTTGGAGAATTGATTTTTGAATTACCACCAACAGTGAAAAGAAATGTACGAAAGATTGAGAAAATTCGTGTTAGAATTATTAATCTTACTTTTTCGGTCATATTTAATAATATATGTCTACAGGAAAGACTGCTACCAAAATATACTAATATATATATATATATATATATATATATATATATATATATATATATATATATATATATATATATATATATATATATATATATATATATATATATATATACACACAACTTTAGAACACTTTCCCACCAGGTGACGCGAACCCTAGCCAGCACAGAAGCTGGCTAGGGTTCCTGGCTATCCCATATTAACAGGGACTTGATGAAAAACGTACGTGACCCCTCACTTGCTCAAGTTGCCCTTGGGAGGTGGTAATCTTTGGGGTGTTTAAATACCCTGAAATTACCATCTTTTTTTAAGGGTATGAGCGTGGTGCAGTGGGTTAAAGGCGTACCTGTTATGCCAGTTGCTGGAAAGCTTCTGTGCTGGCTAGGGTTCAAGTCTCCTGGTGGGAAAGTGTTCTAAAGTTGTATAACTTCACTTGCGTGTTTAGGCAAGTTGTGCATCAAATATATATATATATATATATATATATATATATATATATATATATATATATATATATATATATATATATATATATATATATATATATATTAGTATATTTTGGTAGCAGTCTTTCCTGTAGACATATATTATTAAATATGACCGAAAAAGTAAGATTAATAATTCTAACACGAATTTTCTCAATCTTTCGTACATTACGCTTCACTGTTGGAGGTAAATAAAAAATCACTTCTCCAAAATTCATTTTTATTTCTAGTCTGACGCGACACGGGCGCGTTTCGTAAAACTTATTACATTTTCAAAGACTTCACAAATACACAACTGATTAGAACTTACGTATCTCTGATTTTATATCTACATTTGAGTGAGGTGGGAGGGGTGATGTGGCATTAACACAAGACAGAACAAGAGGGGATATTAATAGGGTATTAAAAGTATCAACACAAGACAGAACAGAAACAATGGGTATTGAATAGAAGTGTTTGTAGAAAGCCTATTGGTCCATATTTCTTGATGCTTCTATATTGGAGCGGAGTCTTGAGGTGGGCAGAATATAGTTGTGCAATAATTGGCTGTTGATTGCTGGTGTTGACTTCTTGATGTGTAGTGCCTCGCAAACGTCAAGCCGCCTGCTATCGCTGTATCTATCGATGATTTCTGTGTTGTTTACTAGGATTTCTCTGGCGATGGTTTGGTTATGGGAAGAGATATTGTTATGGGAAAACATATTTGGCAAAGCACGTGTGAATTCACAAACAACGAGACTATAAAAAAAATTCTGCCCTACTAAACACAATCAGACAATCACCAGACACAAATTGATAAGCTGTCCTGGAGATGGGGAAAGTGTTCTGGTGCAGGTAGCTTTATTCTCCTCCAACAGGTTGTCTGCGGAAATTAAATTCTTGAAAATATGTCGCATTGCTTAAGTGCCTTAGTTGTTGCCTCCCATCCAATGGGGGATTCTGTTTGCCTGGATAGATACCGTGCCTGAGTATACCAGATGCATCTTAAAGAATTCGGAGCTCCCGACAACATCTGACATATTCCTCTCCTGGCAATGCTCGTGCTATCTCCCTGACAAATATCTTGACTTTCTGCATAATTTTCTGTCATTTTACATGATATGATGTATGAGGGAAATTGCCAATCTGGAGAAGGGAGTATGACCAGGCCTTCATATAGATAGTCGGCTGATGTGTGGATTGTTACGTATTCCTATTTAAGGAATACTCACATTAATGTACAAAGTATAAAATTTATTATGTTTATCTCTTGCATGAAGGCATGTATATATATATTTTTATAATTGTCCTATATTTTGGCAATATAGAGGAATATAGTGCGCAATGTAGTCACAGGTACAGGACGTGTGAAAGTCTGGTCAACTTCCTGATAGATATACAGGACAGCTTGTACTTGTGTAGTTGCCAGTTCCTTCCTCTTTATTATTCTATATAAATATATTTGTTTTATATAAAATATATATTACCTCTGTTTCTTCATGTCAACATTACCATTCATATTTAAGTTATTCTTATATATGTATTAGCACGAATACGTTGCTCAGTTAAGTAAATTAAAATTAAAAAATGTTTTCACTTGTCATGTTTGTGGGAGGGGAGTTGCGGCTCAGACGCCAGTTCTGAGTTAGTATCTGGGAGCCATCGTATGAGTCAACTGATCCCATAAGTTTGTCTGTTTTAGTTTTGTTGTATTTTGTCTTAGGAGTTCATTTTATCTGGTGAGCATTCTTTATTATATTATAATACCTTAGTAGGCCATCTGATTGACTGTTATTCCTGAATGATAATATTATTTTGATATATATATAATTTATATTATACAAATAGTTTATATACCTGTTTTATTCTTATAACCTTTAAGAACCATTTATGTATGGGACGTACTTTTGAGGCACTCTGGTTGAACATTAAGAGGCAGGGACTATTTTTGAATACCCCTAGACCAACCCATTACTTACCCCTGTAGTTTAACGAGCAGAGTGGACGAGACGTAACATGGATGAGGTATGAACTGCTGATTATCGTGGGATTAATGCTTCAAGTTACCCAACTGGAAGTGTTTGAAGCAATGGTGGGTTGTAGTGGGGCGAGAGGGAGTTACCAAGTGAAGGTTCGGTGGAAAATGAATGGATAATACACGTGAGAGAATGGCGATCATTCAGCTAGACTTGGACCCCATGACTGCAGTGCTGTATAGTATTGTGCAGTGTGCATCGGGTTATTATGCTTACATCAGAACACAAGAGACCTTTGTCGAGTGTCTGTGGATCGGTGACCGCATTTGTAGTTCAGATGCATTTTGTGTGGTGACATATAATGTCCTCTAGCAGACTGCAGTTTATACATCTCGCCTGTATAATCATACGTGGACCTCACCGCCATATTGGATAGAGCTAGGGTGTATCATGTAGTAGGAAACGTCATATCTGGGCCTTACTTCCCAACCGTCATGATAACTAATTTTCTCGCCACTCTCAGTGATGTTAGAAGATCCCATAGTTTACCCAATCATGACGATGTTCGTCATTTGGAGTCGAAAATGACCAGGACTTTAAAATATGGGTTGAAGTCATGACTTGCGCTCGATCTAGATTAAAGTGAGGGAGAGTTGTGTAAATCGTCAGCGTCCCTTTCTCGTCCCGGCCTATTTGGGCCCAGCAGGAACAAATCGAGACGCAGGAGATATGTTAGGATGTAGTGGATAGGCAGCAGTGTTCTACATGCCTCACTGCGCCCTTGTTACGCTCTACAACACTTTGTTCGGTCCGTCTTTCTGTCCGTTGAACCATTCTGGTGGTTTCCTCTTTGCTGTGTTCTGGGTCAAGTCATTGCATGCGTAGGTAGACAAGCCTTAACTCCCCGAGGGTCTCAAACCTTCATTTACCCTCTTCTGGTTTTGCTTGCCAATAGAAGCGGTTTACTGGGATGTGGCCACTGTTGCATGCAAACAGCTACTGAGAGCCACAGGTGAGAGTTGAGTGCAGGTAATCATAGGCGAGTGATGATTGAAGCTGCATTCCGGTTGCTGTTCTGTATGTATGCTTCTTCATGACGAGATACAAGGCGTGATTTTGGATAACTCGCCTTTAGCTACGTCGCCTAATTCTCGGTGAGGCTACCCATTATTTAGGACGTGGTACTCAATCCAGAGCTCCGGAGTTCTGTCACACCTAAAGCCAAAGTACTAATTCTAGGGTAACTCCATTGAACTGCTCAATTCGTGTGTTGGTTGAGAAGTAGCAGAGACAGCATTGGTCCCATTTATCAAGAAGTAAATGAAGCACATATGTGTGGGTGTCATCTTGCTCTGAGAGTAAGTGCAGTAATTGCATATGACTTTTGTAACTCATATTTTCGTGGCAGTGCAACCCAGTGAGGTAAGGTGGTGTTTCTTGACTAAGTTTTGGTGCTGCCATTCCTAGCAAGAAACCCCCCCTCCCCCCTATTAAGTGAATATATTTACCCACATACGAACAAGCTTGAATGGTCCCCAAGTCAACATGCAGCTGAAAAATCCACAACCCAGAAGTGACTCAAACCCAGACAACCAGGAGCACTATGCAACTGGCGCTCACATGTGACAGTTAAAAACCTGTCACACCTGTGACCGTTGAAACATTGAGATTCTATTTCAATGTTTCTGACTGCATTAGGAAATTGAATTTTCATAGATTCTGTTGTATTTTTATCTTGATCTAATTATTTTTTGTGACATTGCATTGGAATTGAGCTGTGTTGTTTACCATACTGTTCATTACATGAGTATAAATATAGATGCCACACCTGTTACAGGTAAAAACATGCTCTTTAAAAAAAAACAGCGCCATCTGTTGCACATAAGAGCAACACACGCTATACTAAATATGTTACGAATCCATTTCAGGGTTTCTGAGTTCATTGATAAATTGATTTTTAATAGATATAAATTTATTTTAGTTTTGATTTAATTATTTTGTGTGACTTTTCGGATGGGAACATTAGATCATTTGGGAAAGCATCGGACGAGGGAATGGGGAATGGTGAGGAGGACTGGGGGACAAGGGGATGGTTGCTGTCGCTGAGCCACAGCAACGTATGGCCGGATACAGCTAGTAATAATTAAAATAATAATAATTTTTATTTGCAAGGTACAATGGTATGGTGAGATTAAATAAGATTGGTATTTTTACATTCATGCAAAGCCACGCATAACACGCATAGCATTTCGGGCAGGTCCTTAATCTAACATATCAGGTAAGATGAAAATGTCCATTGCAGCATGTTTTATATCAATGAATAACTAGAATGTAATTTAACAGAGGCGAGTACACTGTTAAGGATAAATGTCTTAAATACTAATATTGAGAAAGTGGGTAGTACAAGTTACAGTGTGAGTTTGAAGCACAAGATGGGAAACTATGAGGATGAGATCAGGTACTTTTTGGTTTTATTTTTGAACAGGGGATGAGTTGGACAATTTTATAATTCGTCACGGAGTGATTTCCAAACACTCGACCCTTTTATTTTCAAAGACTTCAGCCCAAAGACTTCAGCTGGGCCAGACAAGCCTCCAGTAAGACATTTGTCGTGCTACACCAGAGTACTCTGGACGACGACCGTGAGCTCACTGATGTAAGCAAGCAAGGCAAGCAAGCGAACTTAACGAACGTGTTCGAGTCCAGTACCAGAGTGAAAAATAATAATAATCTGCGTGACAGTGCTTATGCCATGAAACTTAGAGAACATTCACTCACGGACCATCCCGAGTTGTTCAGTGTTCAAGAGACTGATGACATCACCAGGTGATGTTTTACATACATGCCGTTCGTTCCCTAGTTGATTATGCAGCGCCTGCCTTACTCACTCTTTCTCCTGGTCAGTGGGCTAACGTTCAGGTTATTCAAAACGATGCATTGGGAATCATAACAGGAGCTCCTAGATGGACTAAAATACTGAACCTAAGACTAGAAACCAAGCTAACGTTGATTGAAATAAGGGTAAAAGAGATTGCTGTGTGCATGCTGACCAATATATTGACTAGACCTAGAATCAGTTCATTTAAAGATATAATCACTGGAGCACTAACTCTGGACAGAAGAGCCTCCAATAGCAACAGGTGGATCAATTGTGCGACAAACACCATCAATACATTCGATATAACAAACACAGTCACTGAGAGGGGTGTCGACGAAATACATGCAGACTTTGTTATGCAAGGCCCTTGGGAATCTCCGCCAGCAGACTTTAAGATTATGGTTATTGAAGGAAAACAGAACCAGACAAATCCTCATCTGCTACGTAACATTGCACAGATGCATATAGAAGCAAACATGGCATTCGACAGCTTCACTTACTTCACAGATGGATCAGTAGACCAGCAGAGACAAGAAACCGGAGCTGCAGTTAAAACAGGAAACTCTGTAAATAGTTGGAGGCTCTCAAATGGGTGTTCGACTTTACAAACAGAGATGCTAGCCATTCAAAAGGCTTTGGAACATGCTCTTGCTGAACACCGACAACATGTTATCATACATACAGATTCGGGAACCGCCATTCAAACTTTGCAACAAGAACACATATGTGATAACATACATCTGATCACAGATGTCATATCATTAATGCAAACACTCAAACGACAAGGCCGTCGGGTACTTATCAACTGGGTGCCAAGTCATGTGGGAATAATAGGAAATGACACTGCCGACGAAGCTGCAAAACTTGCTACTAGGAGGAGAAATGTAGATATTTACATACCACAGAGTCTATCACAGATTAAGAAAGTAATTAGAAACAGAGCAATGCATAAGATGTACAGTGACCACAACACAGCAGTTGCACCATCAGGATCTGCAGGTTGGTACAAGAATTCAACCAACTACGAACCACTTAGTTTGATGAAAGGGAGCAGTAGAGAAACAGAAGTACACTTACATCGCATCAGGCTTGGATACCAATGTGCATGGAAAATAGGCTTACAGGTTCCGGAAGAAGAGAGGAAATGTCAACACTGTGGAGAAATGCCCAACAGACCACTGGAACATTATCTAACACAGTGCACAGTTACAAACCCATTAAGATTTCAACTTAGATTCAATAGAGCAGAAGAAGTTGTTAAACACATATGGCAAAATCTTACTGAAGCGACCATACGAGTAATAAATACTCCGCCCAAGTAAAACAGAAACCAGCAATACTTAGTGGGCCAGCCAGAGGCTTAGGGCCCGTGCAGGAATATCCCTGCAAAAAAAAAATAAAAAATCACCAGGTGCTATTGACGACACCAAACACCAGGTTGGTGCGGCTCTATACGTCGTACAGTCACTTATTGACACATTGTGAAGGTGGGACGATGACAACAAAGGGACCACCAGTCCCAGGGAGGAACAACACAAAGACGATGGCTGCTGTTGACACAAGGACCATTAGGTTTCTCAGTTGGAACATTCATAGCATCAACAAAAGACTGAATGATCTAATTGCACATGTTACCAGTAACAACCTAGATATAATTGCTATACAGAAGCCCTACACGTCCAACATGATAAACAAAACCCCACCAAAGATCAGAGGGTATGCATCCTATACTAACAGTAACGCCACAGGCCTATTAAATACATCAGAAGTGATTTACCGCACATTCTTGTGAGCACGTCACACAATGTACACACACAGTACCATCACTTTCATGTACAAACTGCAGCAGGCCACTTCTTATTCCTCTACGTATATGCCAAAAGCCAGAAACTCAATGTAGCATTGTTCCCGGATCTAGACAATCATGGAACAATATACATGGGGGATTTTAATGTTAGACATATTATGCTGGGAGACAGTACTAACAACGATAATGGATGCAAATTTATCAAATATGTTTATGACAACAGATTAACTGTGTATACTACGGATACCCAAACTCATTTACTGGGAGGCAGACTTGATTATGTAATGGGTAGAAACCTTGTGCAGGATAATATGGAATGTTCTTTGGTAAATTACTTGGTTAGTGATCACTATGCAGTTTCTGCTTCCTCTGAGGTACAGTGTGATGTACCTAATATACATGAGAGACGGAAAATGAATATTCCATATGGTTTGCATAACCACTTTATTATTTGTATGTCAAAATGGTATCAAGATTACACAATAACGAATGTAGAAGCCTTCTCCAGAGATCTCGTTGATACAATTACTACCTACTACGACACATGGGTGTGTTGGAGAACAAGCCGTAAGCCTAGCATAAGTTTTTTTTATTATTAGTATTGTTATATTTACATGCCATGCATGCTAAGAAATACAATAAATACAATAAAACAAGGACTCGAAAACAAAACCTAACACCGGCCTGTAGGGCGCACAATAAATGCAACACATAGCATAACAAACCATAGGTCCCATCTACACACCAAACACACAGCAATCACTCGGACTACTCAAAATGCTCATACTTATCCGGCCACTCCGCTGCCGGGAACCGAACACAATACGCCTCCCAAAACAACATGAGGTTACCCGGAACAGGTTTACTATGAACCGTACGAGGATCAGGCATCAATTCCAGCACACACACAACAAAACACCGAGCCCGTGGAACCCAGATGGAAGAAGGGCTCCATGGAACAGGATGCACGCGGTCAACAATGTCAAACAGCAAGGGGTTCTTATCATCATACGCCACGCCAGAGGCCAAGACAAGAGGGAGGGGCTTCTTCCCATGGGGCCGGGCAACGGGCAGCACACTGGGAGCCTCCTCGGCTGCCTCACAGGACCCCGCGTCAACCACCGGACGTGTCACCTGCAGGGACCCCCCACCCCGGGCATCCTTCTTCAGCACCAGCAAGAGGCCTCGGCCCGCACCAGCACCCTCACCATCCACGTCCGTAGGAGCGACCACCCCCACTGCGGAGAACCTTCTGCAGAAGAAAGAACAGGAGGTAGATTATATGCACAAACATTGTCATCAGCAGGCACATGGACGTCACCAACCATCATCGATGAAGAGCGCGAAGCACCCGGAACCACCACATCATCGCCCGAAGATCCACCGGTGTCGTAATCCTCCACATCAGCCCAAGCAGTAGAAAAACGCCGGGAACGCTTGGGCTCTGGCCGCACATCCTCAGAGCCGGAGGTGGACCCAGAACCACGGGCTTCACAAGCCGGGCAAACCGATGCCCGTCGCAGAACGGCAGCAGCCTCAACCACAAGTTGAACCAGGCCGCACATATCAGGACGCTCCACAGCCCCCCCAGCACCCAGCACAGCCGGGACACCTGGCGAGGGCGCAGGGCCAGTCGCAGCAGCAGAAGGATGAAGACGTCGACCACTTGCAGAGACCATCCGGAAGACCCACAGGAGCAGCTGGAACAGCGACAGGAGCAGGAAGATCAGCCGACGGCACTGTAACACCTGGAGGAGGGGCCGCATCAACCAGAGGACTGCCGGGCGACGCAGGGGGAGCCGCAGCAGCCAACGGGATGTCCACATCCTCGCCCACGGAATCCACCCCAACAGGGAGCGGCGGGAAATCCTCCTCCCGGAACAGGTTCACTGGAGCGACTGCAGCCCCAGAGCACCCGGCAGCCTGATGCCCCAACAGGCCACACCGAAAGCAGGTACGGGGTTGCTGGGCATAGTATACCCGGACGTAGTACCCCAGGAGTCAGACTGAAGAAGGAATGTCAGACCTCAGGCGCATCCCAAGGGTACGAATGTTCGTACGCATACCCTTATAGCTCCCTGAGGACAGTGTTCACCCGCACACTGACGACAGCGCCAAACCGCTGGAAGTAACGCCAGAGTAGGTCCTCAGGAAACTCCAAGGGCGCCCCATGCACACTCACATATGTCAGGGCACCACTACGGTCTGTAATGGTCACAGAGCCGACACCATCCGGCAGCGACAAGGAACGCCCCTCGTAACTGCGGAGGAACTCACGGTACACCTCCTCCCCCACTAATTTGACAATAACCCTGTAAACTCCAGGCCCACGGCGTTCACTCTCACAACAGGGGGAAGAAGGCCTCCCATCGCAAGCATGCGATGTCAACACCAGCCAAGCGGCAACTGCAGGGAAGGTGGGGACGCCCACACCCCCAGCCGCTTGGCGAACAACCACCAACTACTGGAGGGCTCAGACAACACGTCTATACCCCATCACAGCTAGGGCGCAACTCCAGCCTAGCAGAAGTGGGAAACACCTACCACCACCCAAGTGGGTCCTTGACCCCGTATTTGTTAAAGAACATGAACGAGTAAAGCAGCTTGGAGATACATACAAACGAACCAAAGCACAAGGTGACTTGCATGCATTTCTTGTCGCAAATAGAGAGGTGATAGACATGAGCAACGTTATACGAATTAAACATTGGGAAGAGTTCCTACAAAGTATAAATGAGCAAACAACACTTGTTGAAGTTTGGGAAAAGATACGAAAAATCTCTAGAAGCAAGCCAACCAAACCACTGCACCACAGCCCACTAGAACAAGCAAACATTCTCCTTGATCAATGGGCACTAACATCAAGCTACAACTCACTCCCAATTATTATTAACATACAGCACAAACTTAATGACAAATGCCCCAACAGACAACGAACCATCAATCTTTCCTGTACAGCTATCGACGTGTCGGACCTTAATGATGTAACTGAATGGGAATTAAATCATGCACTAAAGATGGGAAAATCAACTGCTCCTGGAGAGGACGGTATTACTTACAGTCTACTGAGATTAGTCTCATAAGTACCAGGTAATTCACGTTGGTTTGCCAGTTTGGCCCGGTTGGGGGCGTGTGTCTCTGCCCACCTGTGCTGACGTGGAGTTCACGATGGGGGTCCCTCTTCCCCCTGTAGTGCGGGCTCAGTCTGTGGGCCTCGAATTTTCTGTACGGGCTGGGTACCCGGAGATAGCACTGGTGTGTGATTTGCTTTCTGTCCCTGTGATGGACATTTATGGAGTCGAGTTGGTAACAGCACGTCGGGCGATCGTGAAGTTTACGGAGGAATTGGCGTATCGGGAATTTCTCCGTCGATACGAGGGGCGGACCTTACCCCAGCTGGATGGTGCGGGCACTGTGACCCTCTCTGATCGTAGTGGTGTCTTCGCTTACGTCAGTGTACATGGGGCTCCCTTGGAGTTTCCGGAGGGTCTGCTACGGCGGTACTTGAGCCGTTTTGGCGCCGTAGTTAGTGTGCGGTTGCGCATGATATCTTCCAGTCCACTCAAGGGTGTGAGGACTAACATTCGCACCCTGGGCATGTGGCTCCGGGCAGACATTCCTTCCTCTGTGCGACTTATGGGATACAACGTTCGGGTGTTTTATGCCCGCCAGCCTCGGACGTGTTATCGTTGTGGCCTCTTGGGCCATCTGGTTGCTGACTGTTCTGTGCCTACCATTACGCCCGTGTACCTCTTCAGTGAGGAGGATTTTCCGCCTCTTCCTGTGGAGGAGGCTTCGGTGGATGTGGACGTCTCTTGAGCCGTGGATGTGCCCCTGTGTCGACTGTTGCGCCCCCTGTTATTGTCGCCTCTCCTCCGGAGGTTGTGTCATCACCTGGTGATCGTCCTGCTTGGGCTGGTGTCTCTGGGGTTCTTCTGACTACCTTCTGCTCGAATCCCGCGTCATCCAGTTCTTCGTCTGCTTCATCTGACCCTGTCCCTGCGCCCTCGCCGTCTGTTCCGGCTATGCTGGGTGCTGGGGTGGATCCAGCGCTTCCTTCTGTGCCTGGCCTGATGCCCCATGTGGTTGAGGATGCTGCCGTTCTACGACATGCATCGGTTCGCCCGGCTTGTGTTGCTCGTGTCTCTGAGTCGGCCTCCAGATCTGATGATGTGCGGCCAGAGCCTAAGCATTCTCGGCGTTCTTCATCTGCATGGGCTGATGTTAGCGACTTCGACGATTGTGGATCTTCCGGCGACGGTGGGGTGGCTCCGGTTGCGTTGCATACTACGGTGGTGGCGGAGGGGCATTTGCCTGCGGATGCTGGTGCCGGTGTTTCGGCCTCCACTTCTGGTATGGTGTCTGCGGATCCTGCTTCGGGTGCGTCGCCTGCATAGGATGGCTCCGGTTCTTCGTGGGGGGTGGTTCCTCCTGCTGAGGTTCGTGGTGAGCGAGGTGGCCTGGTGATGGTGTTGAAAAAGGCTGTTCGCTCTGGGGGTTCTGTAACCCCTTCCTCGTTCCCCGTTTCATCGGCGGCGGTCTTGACGCCTCATCCGTGTCCGGCCGTCTCTTCAGTGTCTCCTGCGGTGGAGGTGTTACCATATCGTCGGCCGTTTCTGGCTCCTGTGCGTATGGCGACGCGGCCGTCTCGGCAGCCCTCGTATGCTTCTTCGGTGTCGTCTGCTTCCTCGAAGGACGTGGTTTGCACTCCCCAGCCTCATTATGCGACTTGCGTTGGTGAGCTTCAATAGAGGCCGTTTACGCCTAATCTGGTGATTCCTGAGTTTATACAGAGCCCACGGTTTCAGGGGGATCGTCCTCCTACCGACATGGAGTATTTGATTTGGGAGGCCTATAACCGAAAGTATCCTTGGGATTCTCTGAGAAATATGTTTCTGTCTCTGAAAAAGTATTCCTCGCCCATGATTCCTTTGTATATTGTGTGTTGTGGGTTGTTTCCATTTGTGTGCATGGTTATGGGGTGCGGGTCGAGTGTGTGTGTGGAGCGGGTTGGTTTCCCGGTTCCTGCGTGCTCCGGTTTGTTGTTGTGGGTTTATTTATGTGGCTTGTGTGTGTGTGTGGTTCCTGTGTGGTCCGGGGTTTGGTTAGTGTGTGTGTCTGGTTGTGGATGTCATGTTCTTATGTTATGTTTTTGTGGTTCTATGTTTTTATGGTGCTGTTTGTGCGCTTGTTTGTGTCGTGTTGAGTGCCCCTCAGCGTCTTGGCGTGACCCGGTCTGGGTTTGTGCTCATTGTCATGTTTTGCCATTGTGCTTTTCTTTTTATATGTTATATAATTGTATTTCCTTTCTTGTTATTATTATTATTATTATCGTTTTGTGTTGGTGCCTCTTCGTGTGTGTTTGAGGTGCTGGTAGGCTTGTTCTGTATAATTATGTTCTGGTGTTTCATTTCTATATTGTATTCCGCTGTTTTTAAATTTATTGTTGTGTTTTGTTTGTAATTATTGTTGCTTTGTGGTCGGCCCTTCCGGCCGGCGTTTTTGTGTTTAGTAATTTTGTTCTTTTGTACTTTTGCAAGTTTGTGCTTTGTCATTTTGTACTTTTGTTCTATGTTGTATTTGTTTGTTTTTATTATACTTATAAGCATGCTTGCATGTAAAAAAAAAACGGTAATTCACGTTTAGTGTTGTACAGATTGAGATTAAGTGATGGAGTATTATCTCATGCTTGGACAAAGAGTGTCATTGTTCCCATCCCCAAACCACACTCAGATAATTATAGGCCCATATATCTAACATCGTGTGTTTGTAAAATGCTTGAACGTATTGTTCTTAACCGACTCGTGTATCGTATACAGGGACACCTGTCACCCCAACTGTTTGGATTTATGCCTGGGCTCAGTACACAACACTGTTTTGCTGAGTACTTCGTACATATTGAAGCTTCCCCTCAAACAGTCTTCATTGACCTAGCAGCAGCTTTTGATACAGCAAACAGAGAAATCATACTGGTACAGCTTGCCGAGCTGGGAATCCAAGGAAAACAACTGAAATGGATAAAGGGCTATTTGTCTAATCGAACAGCATATGTTTTGTTTAATGGTGTTAAAAGCACAGAGAGCAAACATTTTGAATTGGGAACTCCACAAGGAGGGGTCCTCAGCGCCTTGTTGTTCAATGTTCTGATGCATAAACTCATTAAAGATCTACCAACTAATAATGAAGACACGGTTATTTGTTATGCTGATGATATATGTTTACAGGCTGCCTCTGAGCCTAGAAGGCAAGTTCTGCTCGACGCTTTTGCTACTAAAGCTGAGGAATGTGGCCTCCTTATCTCTGTACAGAAAACTCGTGCCCTCATTCCATGTGGTATTCCACCAGTCAATTATCATATAGATGGGCAAGCACTCGAAAACTGCGAGTCTTAGCTACCTTGGTGTCCCCATTAACGACCCTGGGTACTTTTCTTCTCTCAAGAGGAGACTGTGGCAGAGATTAAAGCCCTTGCGGGTCCTTGTTGGTGTCAATCATGGAATTAACGTGAGACTTGCTGGAATGTTTTATGTATCATTTATACGCTCTGTGATTGACTACAATGCTCTACATCTCACACTGTATACAGACAAAGAGCTGAAATCTCTTGAAACCTTGCAAAATAAAGCTATGCGCCTCATCCTTGGGGCTCCAAAGTCGACGAGAATGGTTAATATGAGAGCTGAGTTAAAATTACCTACCACAAGTGAGAGAATTTTGTCTATTAGCACAGTTTTCGGCGTGAAGGCATTGAGTAGATCTAGACAACACATGAAGTTTCAAGCTAAACTTTCTAATATGCTGCACTCACCTGAGGTCTGTAGAAGAAGAGCGAAATTTGATTATGCATTTTGGTTCTACAAGGTAGCCAACTCCATCAAAATATTAAATATGTACCCAACTCAATTAACGATTAATCAACCAATTACTTCATGGGATAACTTGGATCTAGCAGTTGATTTTGTAAATGCACCCAAAAAAGATAGTGTACACTCTACATTATTAAAACAGTTAACACTGAAAAGCATCACTGAGAGTACTCAGGGTGTGGGTAACGATGTGTATCAGTGTTACACCGACGGTTCTGTAGAAGAAGGTGGACGATGTACCGGTTGCGCATGTAATATATTTGAATAATCTCCTCTCGTACATACAGCAATGAAGCGCGTCAATGACTGGGCAAGTACAACTCAAACCGAACTTGCAGGCATATACCTATATACCTTGCCACGGAATTTTTAATAGACAAAAGCAGTGGACTTGTATACAGTGATTCGCAGAGTGCACTCCCTGCATTGAACGCACATAGCAATAACACCCAGAAAATAGTCAGTGATATTCGAATGAATGTTTTAGCTGCCAAAGAAAAGAGATTTGAAATTAAATTCCTATGGATACCATAAAATGTTGGCATCTCAAGGCATGACACTGTTAATTTGCTTGCAAAGACAGCCTGTAGAAAACCAGTGGTAGACATTGATATGGGTCTTTCATTAGCAGTGACAAAGAGAATACTTAAACAAATATCTAATGAAAATCTCACCGACCTAACAAATTCACAAAGACCTGAAACTTGTAGCATTAAATTTTATGATAGATATCGTGAGGAGACATTCCCATATGGGACTAATAGAAAAAGAACTCAGCAGTGTGATGTTATAGTAGCCAGAATACACCTGGGATATAGACGTATCTGGCAGCTTTCTCAAAACCCAAATGTCGAGTACACAATGTGTCAACTTTGTGAAAGAGAAAACATGCACTCCCTTGAACATTATATTGTAGAATGTCCCATATTGACTGACTTTCGCCCTCCTGGGCTAAGGTATGCTGTAACTACTATATGAGTACTGGAACACTTGATGATATATTGGACTTGTACCCAAGATTGACCATGTAATGTATCAATTATACAATGAATGTATGTGATGTAACTCTATAACTTGAGCTTGTAAAAGCACCTTAATCACCTTCAGTGATTAAGTGCTTAATTGCACACTAGTTTTGCTATGAGTTATCTCACCCTGTCAGAGTAAAAGAGACAAATGTGTGAATATATGTATGTATGTATGTTATATTTACGTATATGTGTGTGTGTATATGTATGTGTATAAAGTATATGTGGAAGCTGACCAGAATTCCTTTTCACCTTTGTAAATGCACGTTAATGACACTATGTAAAAGACACATCGAACACTTTATGTAGGGCATACATAAATCAGTGTAACTATGTATTTACGTATGTAGCTTAGCCTAGCATTTTAAAAGTACTACAATCACCTTCTGTGGTTGATTGTTCAATAAATCCCTGAACTATATGTTTAACAAATCTCTATCCCTGTCCATGGAGGACAGAAGAAAATGTATATATGCTGCTTAGCATTGTTAATGTGTGGCCACGTCTGTGGTAGAAAAGAATAATAATAATAAAAAAGTGGCAACGCAAGTGAGGTGAGGTGTTGCTTCTTTACTAAGCACTGGTGTGGCCATTCCTAGCAATAACCCTCTCGAACCCTTTTCGAATCCTCATCACGGCCCTTGTGGATTTGTTCCTCTCGAAGTAAATGTATTTACTCACGACAGTTACTTGTGCAAACAATTTTTCCCAAGCATCATTATGAGCTCCTTATTGTACCTTGCATACGTCAGTGGGTTAGGTGCCGTTATTGCTGGAAGGTGTGTGAGTGTTAACATACGGGCGCAGCAGATGTTTAGTTTTGCTAACAACACATTACATAAAGACAATTATCCCCATTTCTATGTGCACATACTTTTTTTACCTATAATTTTAATAAATTATATATTATGCACATGGTGTCAGGAAATCCTTTCTCCCTCTTATTTGCAAACTTCCTGTATCGGTCCCATACTATGGTCTTCCGCAAACATTAGCCCTTCATAATAAAAATTTCCATGAAGTTCCCTGCACCACCAGGACGAGATCAGACTCGACCTGCATCTGGCAAGATCTCACAATCTTGTGCCGTTACTTTAGCACTTTAACGTTGTTGATAACCACAGTGAGCAGCTAGCACACCTATCCTACCCCAGCTACACACTACATTAAAGGAATCTCGGATAATACATAGCTGCCCTTGCGTGTATGTAAATATATTACATATATCGATGTTCATCGAAACGTACATAAATTGAAGAGCAAAAACCGTTCTGTTTTTCTAGAACGACAAGCACTAGTAAAGTCTTAGAAAATTTAACCAATCCTAAATTAGCTTATTATTCCACAGCTCTGCCAAATTTAAGCAATATGTGACACATATCAATAAAATAAATTTAATTATAAAATACCTTATAATCATAATATGTATCCAAATTCTAATGATATTACAGCCAAAAGGACAAAAAAGTATGTCTAATAGGACCCGGCAAAAGTTGCTATTATCTCAAGTCGGACGCTCCTGTCTTAACAATATATATATATATATATATATATATATATATATATATATATATATATATATATATATATATATATATATATATATATATATATATATATATATATATATATATATATATATATATATATATATATATATGTCGTACCTAGTAGCCAGAACGCACTTCTCGGCCTACTATGCAACGCCCGATTTGCCTAATAAGCCAAGTTTTCATGAATTAATTGTTTTTCGACTACCTAATCTACCTAACCTAACCTAACCTAACTTTTTCCGCTACCTAACCTAACCTAACGTATAAAGATAGGTTAGGTTAGGTTAGGTAGGGTTGGTTAGGTTCGGTCATATATCTACGTTAATTTTAACTCCAATACAAAAAAATTGACCTCATACATAATGAAATGGGTAGCTTTATCATTTCATTAGAAAAAATTTAGAGAAAATATATTAATTCAGGAAAACTTGGCTTATTAGGCAAATCGGGCCTTGCATAGTAGGCCGAGAAGTGCGTTCTGGCTACTAGGTACGACATATATATATATATATATATATATATGTCGTACCTAATAGCCAGAACGCACTTTTCAGCCTACTATGCAAGGCCCGATTTGCCTAATAAGCCAAGTTTTCATGAATTAATATATTTTCTCTATTTTTTTTCTTATGAAATGATAAAGCTACCCATTTCATTATGTATGAGGTCAATTTTCTTTTATTGAAGTTAAAATTAGCGTAGATATATGACCGAACCTAACCAACCCTACCTAACCTAACCTAACCTATCTTTATAGGTTAGGTTAGGTTAGGTAGCAGAAAAAGTTAGGTTAGGTTAGGTTAGGTAGGTTAGGTAGTCGAAAATACATTAATTCATGAAAACTTGGCTTATTAGGCAAATCGGGCCTTGAATAGTAGGCTGAAAAGTGCGTTCTGGCTATTAGGTACGACATATATATATATATATATATATATATATATATATATATATATATATATATATATACATATATATATATATATATATATATATATATATATATATATATATATATATATATACATATATATATATATATATATATATATATATATATATATATATATATATATATATATATATATATATATATATATATATATATATATATATAAATATATATATATATATATCATGCATTGATGTATATTCATTATAAAATATTTCAGAGCAGATGTTTTCTACTTGATTAAGTTGATTTTCAATATTCATCATATAACTAAATGACGATGATTGTCAATTTTACAGTCTGAGAGAGGAGTGCGTGTGGGTCTAAATGTCGGTGAAAAGTTCAGCTTCATGGCTAACTCGACGGAGTACCCGAAGGACCAGGAGAGGAAGCTAACTATATTTGAACGAGGATATGATTACCTAATTACATCTCTACATGAACAAAAGCTAAAAATCGTGGTAAGATTATACAGTGAATTTTCAGTATGACTATGTTATTAAGCACTAAATTATTAAAAGTATCAGATCTATAACATTTCCAAAGCATTAAATTAGTCTCTTAAGATTAGTCTCTAAATAATGAGTTTATACCTCTACTAAGCATTTTTGGCTAAAACTGTGAAAAGGGTCAGCTTGTGTTTGAGGTGGAAATTCACAGCAAACAGTGTGTCGAGGTGTCCCTTGATTTGTGTGGTCGAGACTGCGCTATGAGTGGGAAAGTTCCTACTATTGAAAAGGATGATGTATGGTGAAGTATTGTGAAACATGAACTAGGTAGAGCAGCAGGTTAGAATCTTAAACACAAATTTAGGATGGGTCCTGCTGAGACTCTGGCTACCAGTGAACCCTTCCTTGGGGACATTTGTAGGAATATCCACCTAAGATACAGTAAGGCGAGACGTATGGACAAATCATCTTTCACCCATAGCTTTTGTTCAACTAGCAATGATTAGGAACCTGGGTGTTAGTCGACTGTTGTGGTTGGCGTCCTGGGGAATGGACAAATGTTGCATATATCCGATGTATACTCAAATTTCCCAAACACGCCGCAAGACACAGCACGAGGGTAATAGCTGGTAGGCTAAACATGAAACATGCCGCAAGGCAAAGAAATTTTGAATTTTACACGTGATGCTGCTGACTAATGATAGACCACTAATGTTGGGAATTAAGGATACTGATCATATTTGCATATTTCTGAAATGGTCTTTCATGTGAGAGTGCCTTACATGTGGTCTATTTTTGAGGACAAAAGGCAACATTGGTGAACTAGTTGACGGGCACTACTGTAGTTCGGTGTTGATCTGAATTACTTACAGATCTGTTGAGGCTGTTGATGTTTGATGTTGTTCCTTCGTGTTCAAAAAGACCGAAATAACTTGCTTATGTTGATCTCGGATTACGTATTGTGGGTGTGTGGGTTGAGAAGTAGGAATGGTATATTGCTGATTCTGCAGTTTTCAGGGAAAGAATATAGTACAATTCCTGGTGCTTACGGTTGGTGCTCATGGAGAGTTTAGCAATCATTTTACGGATATGCAGGCGATGAGTCACAATAACGTGGCTGAAGTATGTACTACTATTACATTACTACTATTATCCCCTACACCTGACTTTCCTCCTCAGCTCTCTCTTGCCTATTTATTGCCTGTCCCTACCTCCTCATCACAATCGACTTGAGAATGGTCCAGGACGGACCGAAACGTCGTCGTCCCTTCAATTTCTAGTGTGTGGTCTGGTCAACATTTTACGGATAGTTTTTTAAGTTTTAGCAGTTGTTTGTTTATTTTCTTGTCTGATTTGCCTGAGGCTTGAAGTTTGAGTATCTTTCCGTAGGTGTTTTTTCTTCCGGTTTTAGGTCTGTTGCATTAGTAATAATTTTCAGTTGCTGAAGTTATCATTTTTTTCGTCAGTGTTGTGATTGGATGTTTTGGTCAGTCTGTGATCTTTAAGGTGAGTCTCTGTGCTTTGCGGGACCTATATTTTTATGTCATGTTTAAACCTTTCTGTCTGTTTTATTCTTAGCCTGTGATTTGTGCTATTTTTTAATTGGAGGGTCTTGTGGTTTCCATTCTGTTTGTTTTTATACAGTTTGTACTTACAACATAAGTTGCAATTACAACGTAAGTCACACTTACAATGTAAATTGCACTTACTGTGTAAAACAAAACACGTATATTTTGTAATTATATTGTGAAATATTTTTGGTGCTAGTATTCAGGATGGTTCAATGTTGTGTGAGATCTGTGGAAGTGGTTAATATTTGGTGGTTTCCTTTATTCATTTTGTATGTGCCTCCTGTATTTGTATAAATCACCCCCCTAAAAATAGTGTGAAGTTGTGTGTTTATTTCATTCTTGTATATACCTACTGTACTTTTCGTATACTTGGTACGTACTGAATATTTGCTACGTTTTGTTATTTCTATAGTTGTTATTTTGCATTTAAATAATAACATTATAGTTGAGATAATCCGTAAGAGTCGTGATGAGGATTCAAACCTATGCACTGGGTGTTCCCAGGTACACAGTCTAGACAACATTATTTTTACTTTCAGGAATTACTACTAATACTCTGGAATATTTCGTAATTCCAACATGTTCCGTTTGCCTTCTTATTCTTGAGTTGAGTGTCACGGTTGTATATGCTTGGTTGTGTTATCAAATATGTGTTTTATTGGTCCATTAATTTCAGTGTATCTGTAATTTGTTTCTGATGTTTGAATTGTCCTGTACTGCATTATTTTGGTTTTACTTCAATGTGGTTGTGATGTGTAAGCAGTTATGTTGTGCATATTCATTTTGATTGAATTTTTAGAAGGTTTGTTACTGACTGTGCTTATGGTTTCTTTGTGCTTTGTTATATATCTGTAAATTTTGTGTGGCTCTCACAATGTTTGTTATGAGTTGGTTGTTAGGAAATGGTTCACCACCTCACTTACAATAGTGCTCTTATGCCTGTGGGAGCCAGTACACTTGTTAAGTGCACTTGTTAAGTGTGGGGACTTAAGTTTGGTAACCAGCAACCGAAACATCTAGTGTTTGGGCTCATGTGAGAGCCCCAGTCATCAGCAGTCCAGAAATGTTACCCTGGCCGGAGTAGCACGTCTGTGGACAGTGCTGGAGCCGATAGCATCATCTCATTGTATAGCTTTGAGCGAGACTCGAGTTTGCGCGGGAACTGCTAGGCCTGGGACGGCGTGAGTGAGCTGTGGGCTTCCCACGCTAGCCACTTGAGTCGTCGTCATGGAAACAGCTACCATCTTAGTAAACATCTTGAGCCAACATGTTGGTCGGCCATCTTTGAGTCGCCCTAGGGGCCATGCTACCCAGTTGCTGATTGGTTAAGAGGGGTAACCGCTGTATGCCTTCCTCTCATTGGCTATTTCGAGGAGGACGTGGGAAATCGCTGGCGTTTCTCTCTCCTGCATCATTCTGCTCCAGTCATCACCCTACCCGGACGTCTCTCTCTTGTCCATTCGGCCAAATTGGGCAAGACGACGTCGTGGTGACTGTCTCCTCAGCTCTTCTACTACCGCCTCCACCAACACCGCCAGCTGCACAGTCAGAATCCAGCTGGAGTCATCGTCGAGGGGTAAAAATTTAGAGAGAGTGAAAAAAGTTCTGGGATAGTGGGGTAATGTGCATACGAGCAATAACAGACTCGTAGATCCCATACCAGTGATTAAAGACCTATGCAGTTTATTTATTTATTTATTTTTATATATATATATATATATATATATATATATATATATATATATATATATATATATATATATATATATATATATATATATATATATATATATATATATATATATATATATATATACAAGAAGGTACATTGGGTTTGTAAGAATACATTGGATAGTACAGTATTTACATTCTTGTAAAGCCACTATTACGCACAGCGTTTCGGGCAGGTCCTTAATCTAGCAGATAATTTTAAGTAGGTAATTTCTATCAGAATTGATAAATGATAAAGATACATTGCAAGAGAAAAATGAGATGAGAGAGCTTAGTAAGTATATTAAAGCACATTGTTATATTAAAGCTCTGATTGATTACATTGACAGCTTGATTAGTAATTTAAACATGATTAATAGACACCATACAGCAGATTGACAACACATATAAGAGAGCAATGATCACAATGGTAAAGATGTTCAGATTGGGTACATAAAGATTGGGAGACTGGGTAGCAAAAGATACAGATAAACAAGATTTATAAACACCATACAGCAGATTGGCAGCACATATAAGAAGACAGCAATGATCACAATGGTAAAGATGTTCAAATTGGGAACATAAAGGTTGGGAGATTGGGTAGCAATAGATACAGTGCAATTTTAAGGCAAAAAGTGAAAAACTATGAAGATGAAATTAGGTACTTTTTAGTATTGATTTTGAATGATGTAAAAGTTGGACAGCTTTTCAATTCAGTAGGGAGTGAGTTCCATAAACTGGGTCCCTTTATTTGCACAGAGTGTTTACACAGATTAAGTTTGACTCTGGGGATATCAAAGAGATATTTATTTCTGGTGTGGTGATAATGGGTCCTATTACATCTGTCCAGGAAGAGTTTCAGACAAGGATTTGCATTTAAGAACAGGGTTTTGTAAATGGAGTTGACACAAGAGAATTTATGGAGTGAGATTATGTTTAGCATGTTTAGGGAGTTAAACAAGGGAGCTGTGTGTTGTCTGAAAGCAGAATTTGATATTATTCTGATAGCAGATTATTGCTGGGTGATGATGGACTTGAGGTGGTTTGCAGTGGTTGAACCCCATGCACAGATACCATAGTTGAGATAGGGATAGATTAGTGCATAATATAGTGAAATGAGAGCAGAGTTAGGTACATAATATCTGATTTTGGAGAGTATACCAACTGTTTTAGAGACTTTCTTAGTTATGTGGGTACTGAAGTTGAGTCTCTTGTCTAGGAATAGGCCAAGAAACTTTCCATCATTTTTATTGCTAATGTTTACATTGTCTATCTGAAGCTGAATTGCATTTGTAGATTTGCTTCCAAATAGGATGTAGTAGGTCTTTTCTATGTTAAGTGTTAGTTTGTTGGTTGACATCCATAAGTGGACTTTTTTTAGTTCATTATTAACAACATCATTTAGTGTATGTGGGTTGGGGTTGGAGTAGATGAGAGTAGTATCATCAGTAAACAAAATAGGTTTCAGAATGTTAGAGACATTAGGCAGATCATTGATGTATATAAGGAATAGAAGAGGTCCCAAGATGCTGACCTGTGGCACTCCAACGGTTATTGGTAGAATGGGAGAGGTTATATTATTGATGGCTACACATTGGTGTCTATCACTAAGATAGGATTGGATATAGTCCAGTGCATGGCCTCGGATTCCATAATGATGGAGTTTACATAAGAGGAAATCGTGATTAACAGTATCAAAGGCCTTTCTCAGGTCAATGAAGAGTCCAATCGGAAACTCATTTTTATCAAGTGCTGAGTAAATTATATCAAGGAGACTAATAATTGCATCGTTGGTACTCTTTTGAGAGCGGAAGCCAAACTGACAGGGGCTAAGAATGTCGAATTTTACGAGGTAGGAGTAGAGCTGTTTGTAGATAATTTTTTTCAAATATTTGTGATAGTATGGGTAGGTTCGATATTGGTCTATAGTTGTTTATGTCTGCCGGATTACCTCCTTTATGAACTGGCGTTACTCTTGCTTTTTTAAGGATATCAGGGAAGGTATGACACTCAAGGGATTTGTTGAACAGCAGAGCTATAGGTGGCGCAAGGGCATGGGAGCCGCTCTTGTATACAATAGATGGGATTTCACTGATGTTCCCAGCTTTGGTTTTTAGTGAGTGTATGATGGACACAACATCTGTCGGGCTGACTGGTGAAAGGAGAAGAGAGTTTGGATAGCTGCCTGAGAGATATGTGTTGATATGTGTCTGAGTCTGTGGGATTTTACTTGCAAGGTTAGCACCAATCGATGAAAAGAAGCTATTAAATTCATTCGCCATTTCTAAGTCAGATGACGGTGTAAGGCCATCCTTAGAGAGTGTTATCTGGTTGTGGGAGTGTTGTTTAGCTCCTAGGATATTAGAGATGGTATTCCATGTGCTTTTCATGTTGCCTTTTGCTTCTTTGAATCTAGTCTCATAATATGAAAGTTTTGCTTTTCTTATGATACTGGTAAGCACTGATGAGTACCTTTTAACTACTTCCTTTGAAACTAGGCCACTCCTAAATCTCTTTTCATATTCATGTTTTTTGTTGATTGATTTAATTATGCCACTTGTGAGCCACGGGTTATTTTTTCTTTTATCAGTTACTTGTTTGGTAAGGAGGGGACAGTGAGTGTTATAGAGGCTTAGAGTTTTGGAGAAAAAGAGGTTAGTTGATGAGTTTATATCCTGTGAATTATTAAATTCAGATTCCCAGTTAATATTTTGAAGTGCATTAGAGAGATTGCCTAAAGCTGATTCTCTATGTAGCCTGAATGAAAGTTTCTTGGTTTCTGGTGGTGATGTGCCAATGTTTACTATGAGGAAGGTAGGATAGTGGTCAGTTGTTCTGTCATAAATTACCTAAGATGTAAGGGGAGCTGTTATATTAGTCCATAGGTGATCCAGGGTAGTGGCAGATGTTTGAGTGACTCGGGTGGGCTTGGTGATTGTGGGGATTAGCATACAGGAGTGCATGCTGTTACGGAAATAGTCAACTTGAGGGTTGTTTTGAAGACCCAGGTCAATATTGAAATCACCTCCCAGAATGATGTGATTTTTGTTGAGATTGTTATTTATGATAAGATTCCTTACATTGTCTGAGAATAAAGCTATGTTGGTATTAGGAAATCTATAGATGGCACCGATAGTCAGGGAGGATTTAAGGGATTTACTGGAGAACTAGGCAAAGGTATATTCCCAATAGTCATCTCTATCACTAATAACACTATTGCAAATGAAGGTATCTTTGTAATATATTGCTGTGCCGCCACCTTTTTTATTAGGCCTGCAGTTATGAATGGCTTTATAACCAGCTAAATTGTAGAGTTGGGTATATTCTTTACTTAGCCAAGTTTCTGTTAAAATGATGAATGATAATTTAGTACCTAGTGCTGTGAGTAGTGCATTTATATCATCAAAATGTTTACCAAGTGACCTAACATTTTATTTGTAAACTGATAAGCAGGTGCTATTTAGGAGTTTGTTTTTTGCAAGATTTGCTGTGTAATACCTGCAATAATGATGATCAATGTGCTGATTAGTGTGGATATGGGACAAGATTTCGATCAGGATCAATATCAGTAAGCATATAGATAAAATAATGTCACGATACAATAAGATAAGCAATTACAGGAACAGATGAAAACTAAATCTGCTGTAAAATAGAAAGTAATTATAGCAAAACACAGCAATATAATAATATAACAATACAATAAGAGCTTACAAAGTATTGAGTCTGCTAAAATTAGAGAATAATTATGGCAAAACACAACAATAAATGCAAGTAAACAAAAGAATTGAAACAATTAGAGGTAGAATTAAGGTCACTAGATAGCCATGGAGGATACACAAGTTTGGTGGAGAGAACAAAAAATCAGTAGAGACTGTCAAGATGAATATATAAAAAATTTGACCAATTATAATTGTAAAGTAAAATAATCTTAAAGATAATAAATTTTATTTAGTTTAGTTTTTAACCTATAATTAGTATGAACTTAATTAAGAGAACGAAATGAGATCAATAAATGACATAAATCAGTACAATTAAATTTAAAATTTAAATGGAAAAGGGTAAGACTAGATTTAAGAATAAATTTTTACAATGAAACTGAGGTAGATGCTTGCATAAGTGCATGGAGACTTGACGGATTATTTAGGAAATTATATGAATGAGAGAGCATTAGGTAAATGGTAAGGCAGAGACAGCACCTTGGACAAAGTTAGATTAAATTAGGTTAGGCTCAAGCACTGAAAGAGTTATTTTAAGTATTGGCATTGGTCGGGTTCAGGTTTTCAGATATACCACAATCTCTAAAGAAGGCCAGTAGTTGTTGGTCACACTTTATTTCATATCTTTTTCCTGCATTTTCCTTCTTCGCAATAATCGTTCCATTCCATTCCTAGTGTAGCACTGCTTGATAAGACCAGGGTTTAGTTTGCGAATTTGACGCAGCCTGAAGAGGAGGGATCCACGCTGCTTTGTAAGGCACTCATTTATATAGAGGTTGGTTTTATGCTTAGCAGCTGATTGAATGAGGTCAAACTTAACAGAGGGATTTGCAAGTTTGATGAGCATTCTCCTACTGCTACGGGGACTGTTTTTATCTATCCTGATAGCTGATTTGATATCAACATTGACTTTGATCTTTGAATTAATTAGGGTATGGGCTATGTTACAACAATTCTCACCTTGTTGTTCATCATGTAGATCAGTAGAGCTAATTATCAGGGAGTCATGAAGTTGTTGTTGCTCTTGGTCATCTTCGGAAGCCGCCTGGTGAATCTGAAGGAGATTGATCTGTTTTTCCAGCTTTTGAAGGAGGTCACTTTGAGCTGAGAGGGTTTCCTCGGCCTGAATCTTATGTATTTGATCCATTGCATCATTTGCAACAGTTTGTAAGTTGAGAATTTCTTGGTTGTTGTTCGTCGACAATTCAAGGAGGCGGTCTATGGCTTGTTGTTGTCGGGTGACTGTGGCTTGGAGGGCCGAAATAGCTTCAGATTGCATTAGCACCAGGTTGTGCAGTTTCTGCAGTCATGGGTTACTTCTGAGAGGTTTGAAGTTTAGACAGGGAGCCATAGATTGAATGAATTCTAGAGCTTGAGATTCGAGTTGAGTTGAAGGGGGGGAGTGAGGAGGGGGAGCGGATGCTGTGTTTACCAACATCAGCGAGGATTGCAGCGTTGCCAGTGTTCCATTCAGATCTCTTGGAGTTATGTATGAAGAGCGAGAGGCACCCCTACCTTGCTTGTTGCTATGTTTGGGCATGTTTTCGGCGATAGATTCTTGGTAGTGTTTCTAGAGGTTTCTAGAGATTTGGAGAATTATAGTAGGGATGGGCGTATAGGGAACGCTTGGCAGAAGGGTCGTAGATAGGCAGGCGAAAATGGGTTAATTTTGTTTGATTACTGTTGAGGTTCGCTGTGAGTTATGGCATATTAAGTCTCCATGCACTTAACTCATGCTGGGCAGCAGTTAGGCCATGCAACGTTGAGTGGAGACGAAATTAACACGAATTTTCTGTAGCAGTGTCGGAGCCGGTGCCACCCGCCAGCGTTTCCCGCTGTTAAGTTCAAAGTTAGTGTTAGTGTTCAGTTAGTGCTCTGTAACAGTCGATGGGAACGGAGAAATTCATGCCAAGTGTTCAGGGGCAGTTTTCTCATAGAAATTCGTGGAAAAATCCCGAGTCAGTGTTTTGGTGCCAAAAGTGTTGACTACGCTTGCTCGGGAAAGGTGGTTAGGTCTCCGCTGAAGCCTACCACCCGCCACCTAGCGTCCCACTACCTATAGCCATCTCCACCACTGTGAGCCAGTCACCCGTAGCTAGGTGCCTGATGTATGGGAATTGTGTGTAAGCCGGCAGTATGAATGAATAAGTACCTGTGTTTGTATTTCTGGTGATCAGTTAGTCTCTAAAGCTTGAATTCGAAGTCAGGTGTGTGGTCACATTGTCACGCAGCACCTGCAGAGGTGAAGTGAAGTGTGGACGAGGAGATAATCACCCTTTGTAGTCATGTTGTCAGTCCAGAGTGACTTACGTCTTGTGTACACAGACGTACAGTGTGTGAGTGTAGGTACACATGGGAACAGAGTATACCTAATAATTATATTATTCCATTGTGGTAATTAAATCATTTTGATTGTCCATGGGACAGAATGATATTATTCCATGCGTAGTCTTGCAGGTGTGGAATTCCATCACTGAGCGCTCAGGTTAGTGTGTAACGTCAGTGATTCCTGGCAATGATTATTGTGGAGTGTGGAAATTTCTCATATTGTTCCCAGGGCCGTGACAAGTGTGATTTACATATATGTGTAAGGTAGTTGCAGTATTAACGTAATTTTTGTAGAATTTGGTGAGTGACAAGGCTGTCGCGAGAGACCGCCGTCGCTCTGTCGTGTAACGTAATTCTTGGTAGTGTTTATCGGCCTGCGGGATCGATAAATCACTCACACATGTGATTTAAGGAATGCGAGACCTCCTTAGTGTTCCCAGTAACGTTTGATAGCTGTAGGCTACATGTGTCAGCAATAATTATATATATATTATATATATATATATATATATATATATATATATATATATATATATATATATATATATATATATATATATATATCGTACCTAGTAGCCAGAACGCACTTCTCAGCCTACTATGCAAGGCCCGATTTGCCTAATAAGCCAAGTTTTCATGAATTAATTGTTTTTCGACTACCTAACCTAACCTAACTTTTTCGGCTACCTAACCAAACCTAACCTATAAAGATAGGTTAGGTTAGGTTCGGTCATATATTTACGTTAATTTTAACTAGAATAAAAAAAAATTGACCTCATACATAATGAAATAGGTAGCTTTATCATTTCATAAGAAAAAAATTAGAAAAAATATATTAATTCAGGAAAACTTGGCTTATTAGGCAAATCGGGCCTTGCATAGTAGGCCAAAAAGTGAGTTCTGGCTACTAGGTACGACATATATATATATATATATATATATGCGAACAAGCCTGAATGGTCCCCAGGACTATATGCGAATGAAAACTCACACCCCAGAAGTGACTCGAACCCATACTCCCAGGAGCAACGCAACTGGTAACTACAGGGCGCCTTAATCCACTTGACCATCACGGCCGTCAAAAGGAATGGTCCTGGGGACCATTCAGGCTTGTTCGCATTTGTGTTCCTCACGTGTGCCCCAAAGAATGAGGTGATTTGGTGAAATGCTATGCCCAAGATTACCATCCGAGTTGCCGTCGGGGAAGTGGCTCAAATAGCCTCGGCTATCACTTCCTTATATATATATATATATATATATATATATATATATATATATATATATATATATATATATATATATATATATATATATATATATATAATCGTAGTGTCACGGTGCCCAGTGTTATTGTGTTATTTACTGTGGTGATTGCTATGTGTGGACCTATGTTCTGGCTGGTAATTAGAGTACTGGGGTTATTTGCAACAGTAAGTGTTGTGCAGTGTTCTAATACTTGGAAATTAGAGTACTTGCCGTGTGTGTTATTGCAAAGGGATTGTCATTGATGGTGATTGTTGCTAGTGTTGAGCAATCACCGTATGTGATTGTAGCTCGGTAAAGTCATTGTAGGGCAGTGTTCTAGAGGGTTCATGTCCTGTATGTTATTTTACTAGGTTCTGAAGTATTGTCATTGCAACCGGATTGTAACATAAATCACTGTGATTTGTTAGTGTGATTTGTCATTGTCGTGGGTGAACTCGGCTGTAGACGAGTATTTGGGTTTTATATTCTCCTGGTTATCTGGTAGGACATCGAAGTCCAGTATTCAGTGAGGTGATTGCGAGGCAATTAATATAACGTAACCAAGGGAACGCCCATTGCTTTAAGATAATTTGTTCTTTAACAATTAGAGTAACGTAGAATACGTTTGGGTTAATTTACTTTCCAGCAAGCAGCTACGGTAGTCTCAAGAGCCTAGCCATCAGCCAGATAAGAATTAGAGTATTGTCTGTCGTAATTAACGGTCAGTGGGCCGGGTAATTGACGTGTTTCAGGAAGTCAAAGTAATTAACCTCGATCCTTGTTTGATCGACTCACACGAAGGCTACATTGTTCCATTAACGTAACGTCGTTATCTGGCCGGAAGTACCGGCACTTGATTGACTCGTGGGAGGAGTAACGTTATTTTAGAATAACGTAAACGTGGTGCTTAATTACTGTTATTAGCCGCCTGAATTGGTCTGAGTATGGAAGGCTTAGACGGAATTCATACCTTAATGTAAATTGCTGAGCCAGTGTGAAAGGTTGCGTATTTAACTGTTTAATTATTGATCTTGAGGATAATAATTAATTACTCTAAAGGTAATCACGAGTGATTACCGTTCTCTTAGCACGTTGGACATTGTAAATCAGAGTTTACCATCGCTGAGTGATTAGTAACCGAGTAACGTAAATTAACGTAACTAGTAAAGAGATTAATCATCTGTCTGAAGTACAGGGATTAATGGGATTTTCTCACTGAATGCTCGACGGGTAGAGTGTTGTGTAATTTCCGCGTTACTAGTGACAGTTGTAAGAGTTATTAAATTAAAGTAAATGTTATTTTGTTATTAACGTAAATGCTATTGTGTTATTAACGTAAATCAATTGTTATTGTTGATCGTCCGTGGGACGGAGTGTTAACGTAAGGATTAATTTGAGGAAGGGTTGCTGGAGTTGCCAGTGAACCCATTAGTCATTGTTCTTATTGAAAGGCTACTGATTTGATTGCATTGCAACCGCCATTGCAGGAGCAGACTGTACTGAGGCGTAGAACAGTAGGAGGTTACTGGAGACGTGTTTCAGAACTCACCGTGTCATTTGTTGTAATTGTGATTATAGATCTGTTAGTTCTTGTTTCTTGTTGATTCTGTAACTGTTCTATTGTTACGTAAAGTATGGTGACAAATAAACACAGACACTAAGATACTATATATATATTTGGTCGAATATACAGAAGTACACAGGTGATACGTTGGTGTGAGTTGAGCGCACTGAGCGTTGGTACAGTATCTCGCAAGTGTCTGCTCTAGACCACACTTGAAAGTAGACTAGTTAATGTTCGCTACACCGCTGCTTATATTGCTCGGGCATCTCACCGTGTTGCCCGGGCAACGCCTCACCTCATTCATCTCCAAAGGTTGACAGGAACATTAACACTATATTTGGAGCGAGTATATTATTGGGATAATCTACTCGCTACAGAACTCCCCCTCCCAGGGGATGAAAGGAAAAATACTTGATCAAGGAACTTAGCTGGTCGGCGAATTGTACGCCCTGCTCGCGTTACATAACCATCAAAGTTAACTTCCTCCTCTTCGCTGATGTCATCTAACTGGGGTCGTAGGGTGGGAGGTCGCACAGGATCGTCCGTCGTCGCAGGATCAGGTTGTGGTGCGGCTGGTAACTGGGGTTGTAGGGTGAGAGGTCGTACAGGATCGTCCGTTGTCGTAGGATCAGGTTGTGGTGCGGCTGGTAACTGGGGTCGAAAAGTGAACTGCGTAGTCGGCGGATGTGTCTCTGGAGGGATGTCTGGGGCAGCGTCACTGTGTGCTGGTTTAAGGCGATCGATGGAGATGTTTACCCGCTGTCCTCGGCGTTCAATGGTGAAGAACTTCGGTGTTCGAGAAACCACTTTAAATGGTCCTTCGTAAGGTGACTGTAGAGGGCGTCGAACAGCGTCGACTCTTACAAACACGTGTTCAGTTGTGTGGAGCTCATGAGGCACATATGTAGCACGAGTTGTCGGTTGGCGTGGTGGTGTAGGCCGAATGTTTGTCATGGCCGCCCGTAATTTCTGGACAAAAGTGGGGTCTGGGGGTGTGATAAGTGGCGTTGGGGTTAAGAATTCGCCCGGAAGCCGCAGGCTAGATCCGTATACTAAGTCTGCTGCCGAGAATCCACTGCCCTCCTTCGTGGCCGAACGGATGCCAAGCAAGACTAATGGAAGGTTGTCGATCCAATCATCAGGGCGTGCTTGAGCTCTTAGGGCAGCTTTTAGTTGTCTATGAAAGCGTTCTACCATTCCGTTCGACTCAGGGTGGTATGCTGTGGTTCGGTTATGTGTGGTGCCGAGGAATTCCATAAGTTCCTTCCATAGATATGATTCGAACTGTCGTCCTTGGTCGGTGATGATGACAGAGGGGCTGCCAAAACGGGCGACCCATCCAGAGAGGAAAGCCTGGACCACTGACTCAGCTGAGATGTTGATTAATGGGATTGCTTCCGGCCATCTGGAGAATCGATCGATGCAGGTGAGTAGATAAGAATATCCTCTTGCCGACGGTAATGGTCCAACGATGTCTACATGCACCACCTCGAAACGGTCAGAAGGTAACGGAAACTGTTGAAGAGGGCTCTTTGTGTGACGATGTGTTTTCGCTCGCTGGCACTGGAGACATGAGCGAGTCCATCGTCGAACATCGGCATTGATTCCTGGCCATACAACACGCTCCGTTAGTAGTTTCTGGGAAGCGCGTACTCCTGGGTGTGCTAGGGAGTGAAATACTGAGAACGTTTTCCAGCGAAACTGGGCAGGAATGTAGGGCCTAAGTGCTCCCGTCCGTGAGGTGTCACAGATTATACTTCCGCCACCTTCCATGGGAATCTCGATGAACCGGAGAGCTGTGTCAGATGTTCGTAATCGCTGCAGATCAGGGTCTTCCCGTTGGGCCTTACTGATTACACAATAGTCCACCTGAGCTGGGTTTGTCACGACGTGGTTTATGGTGGGTCGAGACAGTGCATCGGCTATGACATTATTAGTTCCTTTGACATGACGGATATCCGAGGTAAATTGGGAAATAAATCCCAGGTGGTTGGCTACTCGAGGAGAGTGAGCATCACCCTTGGCCGCCAGCGCATAAGTGAGAGGTTTATGGTCTGTGAGGATGTGGAAGTTCCGCCCCTCGAGAAAGTGCCGGAAATGTTGTATGGCTGAGTAGATGGCGAGCAGTTCCCTATCAAAAGTGCTGTACTTCTCTTCAGTGGGTGACAGGCGCGCTGAAAAGAATGCAATTGGGCGCCATTCTCCTTCAATGAGCTGTTGTAGTACAGCACCAATTGCTGTGTTTGAAGCGTCGGTAGAGAGATTGGTGGGAGCGTCAGACACTGGGTGTGCGAGTAAGGTGAATTCCGCCAGCTTGTTTTTTATGTCGGTGAATGCTGTCTCTGCCTGGGGAGTCCACTCCAACGGAAGACGGGACGTGAGTTTCCGACCATGTAAGAGGTCGTATAAGTGTCGCAAGATGTCCGAACAATGTGGGATGAATCGATGATAAAAATTCACCACATCAAGAAATTCTTGCAACTTCTTTGGAGTAGATGGGCGCGGGAATTCCTTGATTGCCTCGATTTTTTTCTCTAGTGGTTGGACCCCTGCTGCTGACACACGGTGTCCCAAGAAATCCAGCTCTGGAACATGGAAAATACACTTCTCGGAGTTGAGCTGCAAGCCGAAGTTGCGCAGACGGGTGAGAAGGAGTCGGAGGTGTAGCAGATGTTCTGTTGGTGATGTACTGGCCACCAGCAGATCGTCAATGTAGGCGTAGCAAAAAGGAAGGTCCTTAACTACTTGGTTGATGAAGCGTTGGAATGTCTGGGCTGCATTCCGTAGACCAAAAGGCATCCGGACGAATTCAAACAGTCCGAAAGGTGTTGTGATCGCTGTTTTCGGAATGTCTGCCGGTTCCACAGGGATCTGGTGAAATGCCCGCACAAGGTCAATTCTCGAAAAAACGGTTGCGTTGCTCAATCCCTGTGAGAAATCCTGGATGTGTGGTATTGGGTAGCGATCCGGCAGAGTATGGACGTTGAGAGCCCTGTAGTCTCCGCAAGGGCGCCATTCCCCTGGGGCTGTTTTCGGGACCATATGGAGAGGTGAAGCCCATGGACTGTTCGAAGGGCGGATTATTCCCGCCTCCTGTAGCTTATTGAATTCAGCACGTGCTACCGCCAGTCGTTCCGGTGCCAGGCGGCGTGGTCTGGCGAAGGTAGGTGCTCCCGTTGTAGTAATGTGATGCGTAATCGTATGTTGCACCTCTGGTCGAGGGCTGGCGGGTTGGGTCACATCTTTGAATTCATCCAGGAGTGCTTGAAGTTCCGTAGATGCGACTGGGGTGACGATGTTAACTTGTGGTGAGGTACTAGGAGAGGCTCGAAGTACTGCACCTGCGGGATCCACCATAAGTCGATGGTGTTGCAGGAAATCCCATCCAAGAATGGGTTGTTCCACATCCGCTATGAGGAAAGTCCACGTAAAGCGACCCAGAGAGGCGAACTCGAGAACCAGGGCGCGGGTCCCATATGTACGGACGGACGTACCATTGGCGGCTCGTAAGTCCAAACCAGGAGTACGGGTTGGTTTGACCAGTGGGGGAGGCAACACACTAGCTGCTGCACCTGTGTCAACGAGGAAACGGCGTTTGGTTATGACGTCAGATATGTAGAGCAGTGTAGTGTTTGAAATGGCGGGGTCACTGGCCGTTAACAGTCCCCGCCGAAGTAGTTTCCCGACCAGGAACAAGGAGCCCTACAGTTGCGGGCTTGGTGTCCGAACTTCTGGTGGTAAGAACAAAGTTCTCCACGACGTTCTCGCTGTCGCTTAGAGACTGATACTGGATTCGCATGGTACGTCTTCCCTGGGTGGAAAAAACGCCGGTGATGGCGCGGTGATGACAGCGGAGGCAGTGTGCATAGCCTCCGAGGTAAGTGTTGGCAGGGTACAGGCATATCGGGCTTTCTCAGTCGAAATTTCGTGAAGGTCGAAAATAGCCTCCATCTGCATGAACCAAAATTCTGGCTCATCTGCGTTGTATGCTGGAAACCTGGTAGATAAATCCATGGCGAAGATCTAGTTTGTGACTAGGTGTTCTTTGTCACTCACTGGGTCACCAATGTAACTGTTCTATTGTTACGTAAAGTATGGTGACAAATAAACACAGACACTAAGATACTATATATATATTTGGTCGAATATACAGAAGTACACAGGTGATACGTTGGTGTGAGTTGAGCGCACTGAGCGTTGGTACAGTATCTCGCAAGTGTCTGCTCTAGACCACACTTGAAAGTAGACTAGTTAATGTTCGCTACACCGCTGCTTATATTGCTCGGGCATCTCACCGTGTTGCCCGGGCAACGCCTCACCTCATTCATCTCCAAAGGTTGACAGGAACATTAACACTATATTTGGAGCGATTATATTATTGGGATAATCTACTCGCTACAATTCCTCTGTGGTCACGCTTATGTTCGAGTTAGTTCATTATGCAGTCCGAGGGGCTGGTGTCTAGCTGTCACTGATAGTGTCACAGGAAGAATTTCGAGTAACGTCATTGACATTTCTTTTTGTTTTGTTGTAGTAGTTAGTACTTTATTGAATAAACTAAGTTGTTATGGTTAACACTGTCTTTTCGTTACACCCCCACACATTATAATTGCCCTGCAAGTGTTCTTCACACTTGACTAATAAAATTGAGACTGATTCTGAGTTTTGGATCAAATATACGGCACCACACAACAATTAATTATTGTTGTGAGAGCCCGTGACCTACTTGTCAGATTCGCTTCGGCGAATAACGATGGTCGACGGCCTAGTGGAGGGGATTTCAATTTTCATTGGGGTCTCGGCGTTTGCTCGCGCCTAGTCAATTGTTCATACATGGTCCCAAAGTGAGGAATGAGCTGCTTACTACACTGGTGTGATAGGTAAGCAAGTCCTTCCTCAGGCGACCTACTTGAATATCACGACAGAAACAAAAGTTAAAGAATAAAGAAAATTCAAAGAAATTTTCCGAGCTCAATTCCTTATACCAATTTCATTTATTCCCCTTACATAAACTCTCACATTGGTGACTGGGATTCCCAGAATGTGAAATTCCTAGTGTATGTCACTTGAGCACTGTGGAGAAATCTACCGGATTATTAATTAAAGAAATTGTATTTAATTGTATTTATTACTCATGGGTGGACTGTATTTTATAATTTATTTTGACCAGTAAAATTCCCTTCACACATTTTTTTGGGAGGGGTGTCATATTTTAATCTTACCGTAATTAAATAGTAGATTTAATTGCTAATGTGTTATATTACTCTACTACGTGTTAGTTAAAAATGATATAGCCAAAGCTGTTGTGTAGTGTGATAGCTGGTCATCACACATCAGGTTTCCCAGACACGTATACTCCGGGTATTTATTGTGTCTCGGGGGGGGGGGGGGAGGTCTTGGCGTGCCCGAGCTTAACTCATGTTTCATGCGTCACAATTAACATGCTAACAATTTACACCACAAGAACTGGCAACAACATGTAAAGTACAGGTGTTACACATGAAATTTGAGTGATTAACAGTGTATCAATGTTTACCCTTGTGAGTGGTGTTTCACTGTGCCATAACGATTACTCTTAGACACGGAAATAATTGGCTAATAACTCTGAGATAATAAACAAACCGAACTGTGGCATTTCCCTCCTGCGTCGAGTCTTGGCAACAAATTGTGACTATATTCCTTTGTTGTATGTCACGCTGCTTTGTAAAACTTGCAGGAGGAAATTTGTGTTGTGGGCTCAGGTTTCACCACAACAGCACTTAATGGCTGTGCCTTTGTTTACAATGGCTGCCCTCTGCTCTGGAAACGTCCAGAAACAGTTCATGATTATTTTGAGAAAATGGACGTATTTAGTATATTTGACAACTGATTATTATTGAATATATGAATAATAGCAATAATTTGTTTATTGTGTTACAAGTTTGATAACTGGAAGATGTTAAGTGTAACATTAGTTAGATAAATTTTGTGACAAAAGTTGAAAGTAGCGGCCGATCTCTATAACCTTTTTATGACTAATTTATTTATTAGCTACTTGAAGCAATGCAAATAAACGGCTTTTTAGGGCCGTTTCAGTATAGTTTTACATTTGATGTGGAAATTTCCCACATAATTCAGGGAAGGATAAACAAGGGTCGGAGTCCAATGTTTCGGACTTGCAAACACTTCATTGCTCCTCTTCAGAATTATGGTAATGTTGTTTAAGTTTTATATTGCACTGTTGTGCGGCAGTTCGTACAGGACGGATGTCCCATATTGGAGCTGCAGGGGTCGGAAGTCTTTGGGCGACTTCATTTCCTGCTAGTTCCAAAGGAATTAGTTTCTCTAGTGGCTTGAGACTAGTTATGCCACTGCACTTTACCTTCTCTATTCTCAAGATATATTTTATTCATCGTCACTAACCACCAGAACAACATTGCCAAGTTGTAATTGAATTTTATTGTTGGGTTTGTTAGCCCCATAGTGATACTCTCTCAGAGCAGTTAGGTACTCTTGGGTCCAAGTCTCATTCCACTGACTAATTACTCTGGACAGATGTTTATATGTTTGACAGATATTTGAACCAAGTTGCTTTCTGACATATGAATGATCTTCGGGTCGGCAGCGAGGGACGCTAGTGGTCCTCCATCCATCAGATGAGATGGGCTCAGGGGCTCATGTTGTGACTTAATGTTATAGAGGTAGGTCAGTGGTCGGTTATTGGCCGAGACTTAATTTCCGTGACAATGGTTTGGAGCTACTGGATATTGACTTTTAGGCGGTAAAGGGTTTTCTAAAACAACGTTTGACTGTTCCCACCATTCGCTCGTAGAATTCTCTATGCCACGGGGCTCTGGGAGGGGGGTGTAAATTTTCAGTGGCACTGCCGTTGGTTCAGGGCAGTGCATACAACTAGGTAGTTCCAGACCTTCCTCAGATATCCTTCCCTGCCTCCAAGATGGATCCATTGTCTGAGATCATCAACTTCGGTCAGGATCGACGGGTAGAAAGGTCTGTATGAATGCCTCTGCACTCACATCAGGAGTCACTTCTAAGTGTACTTCTCTTGTAGTTGCACAGGTGAAAATGCAAATACATATCTTTACTGGGATTTTGTTCCTCGTGCTTGTTAGATTTATGGCTCCTGTGTAGTGTAGACCAGAGGTATCAAAAGAGTGAAGGTGGACAAATAGTTCCTTAGGGAGTGGTGGTCTTTGATAAGGACACACTCGAACGTCGTACCTCCGGTACACTACACACCACACAGGATTTGAGAATGGACTTTACAGTCTGGCGATAATGAAAGAGCCAGTACTGTTTTCTCAGTGCTGTGAGGGTATCTAGTACCCCACCATGTAGGGTGCAGTGTCTGTGTATATATAATTCGATTAGCCTGCTTACCCAGTGGTTAAGGGGGAAAACCAACGACGTTTAACTTCTAAATCAACATTTGGTCGGCTTAAATCAGCTTACTTGGTCGTTTCCAGGATCCTGTAGGGAGACTGTGGACTGTCCAAGATTAACTGCCATCTCCAGTACCGCTGCCCCCAGACGTTACCTCTGTGGACTCAAAAAACGTCATCAATGACCTTGCCAATACTGGTGAACTAGGAAATACCACTAACCCACTGGGTAGTTGACATTGTGCTCTATAGCACACACTAGGTGGCGCTGGTCTTGATGTGTCACCTCACCAGAGGTCACTCACAACGACCCCTCTGGCCGACCAAGGCAGGAATCTTTAGCCATTTGCAAGTTTTAGATAGCCACCACCAGATGGCATTGTCCATATTATGTACGATCCCCGGGCAGTTCGGGTGCGGACTCGTAGATCGCGCTGGAACTGCCACTCTACCCTCTGAATAGGGTGACGAGTCTGTAACATTGCCTCATTATATGACCATACCACTGTTTTTTCGAAGTGGATGTTATTTAAGGTTTTGGTCAGATATTGAGCCAATCTTACTCCTAGCAGTAGGGCAGCTAACTCTAGTTGTGGCAATGAAAGTTTCTTCAGCGGTGACACCCTGGATTTTGATGTAAACAAATTTGCTCACTCATTTTTTATATTGTAGACAAATGTACCATAAGACCCCTGCTCACTCAATACTGAGGCCAATAACACCCGGGACTTTGGCCCACGATTTTTAAAAAAAATGGCGTCTGTTTACAAGAGCCTTGATGAAGGTGTGGTGAACTCTGTGTATCCGCGGGCCATTTAAATCTTGCGTAGTACTCCAACACATCATATGACGTGATGCGCAGTTGACTGGAACAACGTCCAACACGTCATATGACGTGATGCGCATGTTAAGGGTTAAACAGCCCGCGGATACACGGGGTTCACCACACCTTCATCAGGGCTCTTGTAAACAGACGCCATTTTAAAAAAAAATCGTGGGCCAATCTCCCGGGTGTTATTGGCCTCAGTATTGAGTGAGCAACCAAGCCTGACGCACGCAGCATGAGCTAACAGCACTGCTGTTCAGCTTGTGACCACAGCATCGCCTAAAAATGCCAAATTATACTTGTTCATGCTATTATGTAGCGATGATATTATTACAGAAGACCCCTGACTGTGATAAAACTGACCAGGGTTTTGATAATAGCAGGATTGTGGTGATATTTAGCACTGTGCGCCATGGAAGGAGGAGTAATGCTGTGGGAGGGAGGGTGGTGGCGATGTCTTTTGACTGTGTGTGGCCACCTTTTATTGACTGCACTCACCATACCAGCTTAGTGGTTCGCTATGGTGAACACAAATGTAGATACTTATATATAACGTGCGTATAGAGGGCATAAACAGCAAGAGAAGATTTGGAGCCGCCATTTTGGTGAGGGCGGTGGCGTCGTCTGCACGACGCCACCTTGCAGACGACGGTGTTGTTTACTGGTTACCACGATGGTCTTTGGGCACCATACCAGTTTATTTGTACAAGTATGATGAATATAACAGGTAGATATTTATATATAATGTGTGTATATAGCGTAATAACACCACACAGTATTGTTGGAGTAGAAATATTAGTGCGTCTGGCCTTGAGGGCGGCCGCCGATCAGCTGACTGTGTGAGTAACCACATCTCTGTGCCTTTACTCACCATACAAGCTTAGATGTACAGTTATGGTGAACAAAACATGTAAATACTTATATATAACGTCTGTATATAGTGAATTATAGCAAAAACATGGGAGAAGAATGTGGGTGAGTCACATGACTTTAGGGAGGGCGTGAGTGGCTGGCTGGTACACGGCGGTCACTCCTCGTTACTTTTTGACTCATAATAGCTACTTAGTTGTTAGTTATAGTGAACAAAACATGCAGATACTTATATATAACCTGTGCTTATGGTGTAATAACCGACAAAGTACTTGTTCACTGATTGATGAACATAATTGAATCAACAATATGCACACCATATTTTTGAGTACAGCAATGATTCACTCATTTTATTATATAAATATATCAAACTACACACTATTGAATAATATTACAGCAAAAAACTATGAAAAATCAATCAGAGACATTGAAAAAATTCGGTAATTATTACTTTGTGTCAACTACGGCCTGACAGCTGGCGAGCAACAGACCGCCTGGGACGGACGCTGAGTCAGCGCCTATAATTTGCCAGACTTCCCCGCCCTATAGCGGGCAATATATGCCACTTACGATTTTTTTATTATTTTTCCCGTGATCAGTGAACACAAATTAACAGGTTAGGAAGAAAAAATATTTTTTTTTTACAAAATGACATGCGCCTGTGGGGATGACAGGATATTAAACCCTGAGCATGTTAAGGGTTAATGATTTATTGTTTGAGGCCCATGATTGTAGTGGCATATTGGCTCCTAATAACTCACGGTTAGCCTCATGGTAAATTTCTACCAATTTGGATTTGCCATTTGTAGTTCCCTGGAAATTATCGACATACAAGTTGTCACTGATCTCCGTTTTATAAGGGCTATTTGACTTCTTCAAATGTGTGTCTAATGTGGCTTGAAGTAGAAATGGTGAAGAAGCCGCACCGAATAGCACAGAGGCAAACCGATAGGTTATGTGGGACATTTGGGGCTTGACTCTATTTATTTAAATATTAATGTAATGAAATTCTATTACAAAGGACCACCCGCTTTTATAGTAAAGAGGGAAACTAAGAAAATATGATCATTAGAAAATTCCTAGAGGAACCAGTAACTATGGATAAAATACTAGAGAATATGATCACTTATATAATTAATGGGCTGTATAATTAACTGAATCAAAGCCTCAAACACCTACATTGGGGGGTTATTACTGGAACTTCATATATGTCCAGGAACTAGTGTGGTTCATGCACCAGTTCATTATGCAATAATCTAATCCTATGACCAATTATAGAATCATTGTATTTGTCACCAATAAGAACATAGATTATGAACATGAGAAATTAATAATTATAATAAACATATGTTAATCCAGAAAACAGTGCTCCGCATGAATAATACTACAGATAATGTAATTTAAGGAATACGGAAAGGGTCTTAGCTTGAAGACGTTTTCCAAGACATCGATTATGCCTCATCCTCGGAATCTCCAGAACTCATCATGGAACACTGGGAGATGATTAACACGGGAAATGACAGCTCGTGGAATTCTTCACACACGCTGCAAATCAAATTGTATTCAGTAGCAACATATTAAGCTGCTAGACATCTATGTTCAAGAAAATTAAATTAGAGAATGGAGACTGATAATAACCTGTGGTTTTTTATAGTCGCTCTGCGTGACGACAAGCTACCCAGCTATAACCCCCTCCAAAATGATGCATCAAATGGGAATAAAGGTACTTAGCTAATAGGGCACTGTGTAAGTTAAGGCTTGCCGAAGTTCGCGTCCTAGGTTCAGGCATCGTAGTAACGAACACGTGGTGTCGAGCCTTGCCTAAATGTTGACGCGCTTCTCTGGTCGGTCACGTTGTGCTACACGGAACAAATTAACAGGTCCCTGGCTGAATGTCAAATTAAATCTCTTGACAATTCAACACGACGTATAAAAGTGACACTGACACCAGCTAAGTTGTTGTCTGCAAAGGTTCTTCACACCTCACAGTGGCGACTTTCGTCTCGCGCTCTTGGTGACGTCTACCCCGGTGGCTTGCGTAATGGCGTCTCTCCCTCCCCGCTCCGCGTCCCGCATTTGCTACACAAATTATTAACTACGAATAATATCATCTCTCGCAGTTGTGATTGAAATGCTCGGATAAGGACAGGTTCATTGTTCAGAGGAGTTAAATATTATTATTCGCCCGTTTTACGATGGTAAACAAGCAATGGAGAGAAATTAAAGTCTCTCCAGGGCATTCACGCGTGACGTTAAATTTATTACCAGATAACAGTTATAACTATAAACGCTCTATTTGGCATTAGTTGGGGATCAGTTTATCTGTAAATAATTATCACACAGAATACCGTTGTTTTATAGAGAATCAAACTCAATTCTCAGACACACTGGATATAGTTGTGTTTATTATAATGGAATCTGACGCAATACTGGCGTCTGGTGACGTAAGAATTCTAGCCTTATTGTACAGATGTAATTATTAGTACATGTGAACTCTACGTTTGGTTAATTTTAATTACTACAATGATTAGTAGATTTAGTAATAATTAATAATAATACAACAGTGTTGTATTAGTGTTGGAAATTTCCAACATAACTCCGGGGGGAGAATTTTAGGGTCGCAGTGTAATGTGGAGTACTGACACACCCATCCCGAAGTTAATATTAATATTAGTATGTTAGTATGTTAGTACACACATAACGAATGTCCCGTATTTGTCAAGGACATACAAGAAACTTAAGTCTTGCAGATTTCATGTTAAATGGAACATGTTATTAAAAATTACCTAAAGTTGATAATTAAGAAAGCTTACAATAAACTCTGAGACTGGTGTCGCTATGACATGTAATGTGTATGTTACAAAATCTCAACGTCTGCAAACTCTCAGGTACTCTAGATAAATAATGTTATTTATAGCCTATACAACAATTAAAGATTTAAATCACACAATTCAAACAACAGAATCCACGGTGATGAGAATGTCCTGGGCCATAGTGACTTGTAATGGTTTGTTACTTGACACCACACCACAGTATCATCATGGTTGTTTAAACTGGATGTAAAGGGATTTACTCTTGGTCAGAGCTGTAATAGGCTTGCAGTTTCCGCTTACATTGTTGAGCAGCAGCTCTAGTGGGGCGGTTGCTCGGAGGATCAGAATTACGGTCCTCGGAAACTACTGGGGAAGCTAGTTCCGGTTGATACTCTCGTTCAGCCAATTCGAGAGGAACCAGCTTCTCTAAAGTTTTTAGAGTAGTGTTGCCTCAGCATAAAACTTTCACTACTCTCAGGACACCTTGATGATCTGGATGAATGGCAACAATTTTGCCTATGGGCCACTCTGACCTTGGTCCATCACTGTCGACTAGTACTAGGTCCCCTGGTTTAAGCTGTACTTTATTGTAAGGACTCGAAGCTCCGTAGTGGTACTCTCGTAGAGCTGTGAGGTACTCTCGAGTCCACACCTCATTCCACCTGTTAATAACCCTTGAGAGATGCTGGTAGCTTTCCACCAAGTCACCTCTGGTCACATGTGACGGGTCTACGGGGTCCTCTTCGGCTAAAGGGATGAGAGGGCTCAGTAGACCTCCATGGATCAAGTGTGAGGGACTCAGAGGCTCTCTCTGGGTGAAATCATCAGACAGGTATGTTAATGGGCGGTTATTGACTCGCGCCTCGATTTCCACAACAATGGTTTGGAGCTCAGAGTAACTGACCCTTTGTCTGTGTAAGGTCTTTCTTAAACACTTCTTGACTGTGCCTATCATTCGCTCATAGAACCCACCTTGCCAAGGGGCTCTTGGTGCTATAAATTTCCAGTGACATTGTCGTCTCTGCAGGACTGACTGTACTTCTGGGTGGTTCCAGACTTCTCGCAGACAAGCTTCTCCTGCCACAAAATTGGAACCATTGTCCGATATCATTAATTTGGGACAAGATCTGCGAGCAGTAAATCTGCAGAAGGCCTGGAGGAAGGCTTCAGCACTCATATCTGAAGTCACTTCTAAATGTACGCCTCTGGTTGTAGCACACGTAAAGAGACAAATGTATGCTTTCACTGGAATCTTGTCTGGGTTGCCAGTGAGAAGTAAGGCTCCTGTGTAATCAACACCAGTGGTTTCAAAAGGACGAAGATGAACCACTCTTTCTTCAGGGAGTGGTAGAGGTCCTGGGTAAGGACATACTCTAGCATCGTATCTTTTACAGATTACACAGAATTTAATTATTGACTTGACTGTCTGACGACCTTGAGGAAGCCAGTACTTTTGTCTAAGGTCGGTGAGAGTATCTAACACTCCACCATGTAAAGTACCATATTGATGGTGATGCAAAACAAGAAGTTTAGTGATGATGTGGTGACGAGGTAGAAGAATTGGATTCTTTGTGTCCAGATCAATTTTTGCATGAAGCAAACGTCCTCCACATCTTAGTATATTATGAGTGTTGGTATCATACCAGATACCTAGAGACTTAGTTAATTTATCTGGAAGATTTTCATATTCGCTTCCATATGTCTCTTGTTGTGCACGTTTGATCCAGTAGAGGATAGGATTGGGAAACTTATGTCGAATTCCTATCTTAGCAAGAAAGTCAAACACATGTGCAGTCACTCTTAATAACTTACTTAAGTTAGAATAATTGTGATGATCAATGGCTAAGATTCGTTCAGGTTCTGGTTCTGTCATGGGAGTGGTGATATTGGTCACTATGACTTGTGGCTTTTGTTTGGGCCACTGACCACCAACAAGCCATGAAGGTCCATTGAACCACAGCGAAGACTTGATAAGTTGTTTTATCGTTAACCCTCGAGATAAATAATCTGCAGGATTGTCCTTAGTAGGAACATGTCTGAATTTATATCCAGCAGATAACTCATGAATTTCCCTAACACGATTACTGACGTAGGGAGTCTTGTTGTTTCTTACCCATTGTAAGACTGCCTCGTTGTCTGACCACACGACAATCTTACCAAAGTGGATATTATTGAGTGTCTTTGTCAGGCAATGAGCCAATCTTACCCCCACCAGCAATGCAGTCAACTCCATTTGAGGTAAAGATCTCTTCTTAATGGGAGCAACTCTTGCTTTAGATGTGAGCAAAATTGATTGTGCACTATTAACTAAGTAGGCTACAGCGCCATATGCTTTGCCAGAGGCATCGCAGAAAACGTGCAAATTGGTGGGTAAGTTTGGTCCTGAAGCATTACGAGGAAATTTCAAAACACCTAACTGATTAAAATCCGTTGAGAGTATCTGCCATTTAGATTGTAACTCACTTGGTAACGGATCATCCCATCCCATATGTTTCTGCCAGCACTCCTACATTAGGAGTTTGCCCCTTATTAATATAGGACTAAGTAAGCCTAAAGGGTCAAATGGTTGACTGACAAACGAGAGCAATGTTCTCATGGTAAGGGTTGAGTTATCGGTTTGTACTGACTTGACATTCATCTCGTCAGTACTGGTGTTCCATTCCACGCTTAGAACCTTTAACTGATTGGGAACCTGATAACCTGGAAATTCTTTCTCGATTACCTGGTTGAGTAATTCATTATTTGAGGCCCATGACTGTAGTGGCATATTGGCTTCTAATAGCTCACGGTTAGCCTCATGGTAGATTTCTACCAAATTAGTTTGATCATTAGTTGTTCCCTGGAAATTGTCGACATACAAGTTGTCGCTAATGTCTGCCTTATAAGGGCTATTTGATTTTCTCAAATGTGTGTCTAATGTTGCTTGCAAAAGAAACGGTGAGGACGTAGCTCCGAATAATACTGAGGCAAAACGATATGTGATGATATCACTGTTAGGATCCAGTGGGTCCTTAATCCAGAGAAACTTTGTGTAGTTACGATCTTCCTCCTGCAAACCTACTCGGAGGAAAGCTTTGCTAATATCAGCAGTATAGGCGAAAATACCGGTGCGAAATCGTAAGAGCACATCATGTAGCCTTTGTGTTAGGCTAGGTCCCGTTTGGAGGCATTCATTTAAAGACACACTGCTTGGCTTTACTTTAGCACTGCAGTTAAAGACAATACGAATAGGTGTTGTCAATGAGTCTTTCACCACAGCGTGATGAGGTAAATAATGACCTGTTTTTCGGTCATCGTTATCAACAACTTCAATAAATTTACTGTTAAGTTGTTGTTGGATGAGTTGATGATACATGTTCAGTTTGTCTGGCTGCTTCTGTAGTCGTGCTAATTGAGACTGCAATTGTGAGGCTGCCATAAAATAATTAACCGGAAGTTGTGGATGATTCAACTTCCATGGGAGTCTTACCCAGTATTGTTTATTTTCATAGACAACTGTATCCAGATATTGCTGGTAAGTCCACATATCATCAGGGCTTGGTTGTTCAGGGATAATACCTAAAGTGTCTAAATCCCACAGACGATGTACAGGTGGATCAGACTCAATATCTTCAGATATTTCTCTGAAACGTAGGGGTGACTGCTCCAAGCCTAGTCACGCCACTATTATGTTATTAGATTGTTGGTTTGTTGACGCCGGATTTTGTCGGAAAAGCACCGGTCCCGTAAGCAATTTGCCTCCAGCAGATGACAACAAATTCATTCCGTGTTGTCTGGTGCATCCAGTTATAAATTTGTAATAATGATCCGCGCCTATAAGTATTCCAACATCAGTGAGGCAGTCAGAATTTATTTTGTAAACAGCTAGCCTCATGCGGTTTCGTTTAAGATGTTTCGCAGTGCGAGCTAACCCTGTGACCTGCAGGTCTGTAGGAAGTTTATCTACTACTACCGCTTGTATTGGACTAGTGGAAGATCCAAGTCTCACTAATACCTTAACTACTTGGTATTCACGAGGTCCACTATTCGTCAAGAAACCAGAAATATTTAACCTCACACTTTTGGCAGGTTTTAAATTTAACTGCTCTACTAACTGTTGTGTAATGAAGGTTTTCTGTGATCCTTGATCAAAAAGACCTCTAGTGTTAACTCTAGATCTCCGGTTTATTAGTCTAAGTTGAGCTGTAGGCAGAGTGGTATTATTGCCTGACTCAGTAGCAAGTACATTTATTTCTTGATGCACTTTGCAATATCGCACTGTGGTAGAATTCGTGGAACTCTCCCCAGTGGTCATGGTTGGTGTAGAAGATTTTCTACATAAGGCGTAGTGATGTACACCTTGGTTGCATCTGTAGCAGGAACGTAGCTGCACTACACATTTTTTGGGATCATGAGAGTCCATGCACCTGGTGCACTTGTGTATTTCTTGCAACCTTTTAATCCTAGTATTATAAGTAGGATAAACAGAGCATTGGTAAGTGGCATGTCCTTGATTACAGAACAGACACCTTCTCTCTTTAGTTGACTTGGTCTCGTTAGTAGACAAGTCATTGGTTATCTCAGAAGGAGACACCGAATAAGTACCTACATTTCCACTTCTTTTCCCAGTGGATGGAGTAGTCTTGGGTTTATATTTACTAGACTTATTCAAAGTCTGTTTGGGTATGACTGAAGTGTCAGTATTAGTTGGTTTAGACTCAGGTTTAATTTTATCATGGGTCTTCAACCTGTTAACCGTTATTCTTAGTCCCTCGAATATTTGGTCAAGAGTGAGAAACTCGGTATTATAGTGTGAGCAGAGCTCTGTCAAGACATTTCGAGGTAATTTCCTCTGCAAAAGTAACTTGATTGACCATTCTGAAGCTGGTATATCAACTTTAGTACCTAAGGCCTTTACTAGAGACTCTACTTCTAGTCTGAAGCTTTGAAGTGACTCTGGTCTACTATTTGGTGCATTCAGATCTAGCAATTGGTAATAGAGGGTAGCTATACTTAACTCTTTGTTGCAATAGTTCAACTTCAAAAGTTTTATAGCTTCCTCAAAATTACTCTCATCGAGAGTTAGGTTATGTATGACCTTTTTAGCCTCTCCTTTGAGAAGACTAAGTAGGTATGAGAATTTAGAAACCTTGTCAAGAGACGGTTTCTTATGTATATGAACTTCAAATGAAGTCCAAAAATTATCCCAATTTTCTGTATCTAATCCTGAAAATGTAGGTAAGTCTAAAGTAGGTAAACGAACCTCTGGTAGTTGGTTACTGAAATCAGACCCTGTGTTACTGGTATTGGATCCAGATTGTTTTGCTAGTTTAGATAGCATGTAAAGTTTATCTTGAGTCTCATCTTCATACTGGGAGATATCGTCTACAATTTGACTTACTTCATCAGGATCAGTTTCTGTGGTATTCAGTAGAGTAAGATAAGACTGGCTCGTAGACTTAACTTGATCAAATTTCAGATCAGCTACTCTTACTGATGTCTCTAAGTGATAAGGGTCAATGGGAGTATCTTTAGATAAGCCCTCAGCCTTGTTAATTAATCTGGTCAAATGACCTTTAAGGCTAATATAGGTTCTCCTTAATTGCTCAGGAATAGCCATGTTGGGCTTGGGTCCAAACTTCATGGGATTAGTATATGTATTACTAATGAAGCTTGGGTACTTGTTCATTAGTTGACAAGTAACATTAAATGTAGCCTAATTTAATGTGGCTAATTTATACTCTACCTCACTTGAGGTTAAATGTACCTACCTAACAACAAGTAGCTAGATATTTTGTGCATTGTCTGAACTTCACCATTAGTTCTCGTCCGGTTAGCTCTTCTATATCACCATTAGAGGTAATGGGGATCATCCAGCAATACACAAAATAGATACATACAAATAATGAGTACAAGAGAAATATTATGGAGACACTCCAATCAGTTATCTCAAAGTTTAATCCCACCCTGGATAGGGTCAGCACAAATAATATAATATATACACTACTGACTAGCTTAAGTCTAGTCGTGATAATTCCTACCTAAGAACTATAAATTTATTTAGTCTGGGCTTGTACCAAATTCAGCACAATCTCAGCCTAAATTCTACCTAATAAGATTGGTAAAGATTATTGTAGTGCAGTAAGGTGAATATAATTGTGCTGTATTTTTGGGTTTTTTGTTTTTATAGTTTATAAGTGTGTACTTGCACACACAAGTGAAAACATATAAAGGTTATGAGCTGATGCTCCTGGTGACCTAAAGATTCTTACTTCAGTATGAAGTGTAGGCCTAAGTGTTGTGGGCAATTAACTGTGTCCCACTAGTGCTACCTTATACATGAGGTGAAAGTAGCAATAAATTGGTGTGACTTAGACTAACTTATGTGTTACACTGTTGGCAGACACAATTAATTAAATGGTTAGTCTAGCTTACATCACACAAGGATTAGTTATTAATAATTAGTATTTATAATTATAATTTATGTTTATCCGGTTCGAAGGACCATAATGTGGGACATTTGGGGCTTGACTCTATTTATTTAAATATTATTGTAATGAAATTCTATTACGAAGGACCACCCGCTTTTATAGTAAAGAGGGAAACTAAGAAAATATGATCATTAGAAAATTCCTAGAGGAACCAGTAACTATGGATAAAATACTAGAGAATATGATCACTTATATAATTAATGGGCTGTATAATTAACTGAATCAAAGCCTCAAACACCTACATTGGGGGGTTATTACTGGAACTTCATATATGTCCAGGAACTAGTGTGGTTCGTGCACCAATTCATTATGCAATAATCTAATCCTATGACCAATTATAGAATCATTGTATTTGTCACCAATAAGAACATAGATTATGAACATGAGAAATTAATAATTATAATAAACACATGTTAATCCAGAAAACAGTGCTCCGCATGAATATTACTACAGATAATGTAATTTAAGGAATACGGAAAGGGTCTTAGCTTGAAGACGTTTTCCAAGACATCGATTATGCCTCATCCTCGGAATCTCCAGAACTCATCATGGAACACTGGGAGATGATTAACACGGGAAATGACAGCTCGTGGAATTCTTCACACACGCTGCAAATCAAATTATATTCAGTAGCAACATATTAAGCTGCTAGACATCTATGTTCAAGAAAATTAAATTAGAGAATGGAGACTGATAATAACCTGTGGTTTTTTATAGTCGCTCTGCGTGACGACAAGCTACCCAGCTATAACCCCCTCCAAAATGATGCATCAAATGGGAATAAAGGTACTTAGCTAATAGGGCACTGTATAAGTTAAGGCTTGTCGAAGTTCGCGTCCTAGGTTCAGGCGTCGTAGTAACGAACACGTGGTGTCGAGCCTTGCCTAGATGTTGACGCGCTTCTCTGGCCGGTCACGTTGTGCTACATGGAACAAATTAACAGGTTCCTGGCTGAATGTCAAATTAAATCTCTTGACAATTCAACACGACGTATAAAGTGACACTGACACCAGCTAAGTTGTTGTCTGCAAAGGTTCTTCACACCTCACAGTGGCGACTTTCGTCTCACGCTCTTGGTGGCGTCTACCCCAGTGGCTTGGGTAATGGCGTCTCTCCCTCCCCGCTCCGCGTCCCGCATTTGCTACACAAATTATTAACTACGAATAATATCATCTCTCGCAGTTGTGATTGAAATGCTCGGATAAGGACGGGTTTATTGTTCAGAGGAGTTAAATACTATTATTAGCCCGTTTTACGATGGTAAACAAGCAATGGAGAGAAATTAAAGTCTCTCCAGGGCATTCACGCGTGACGTTAAATTTATTACCAGATAACAGTTATAACTATAACCGCTCTGTTTGGCATTAGTTGGGGATCAGTTTATCTGTAAATAATGATCACACAGAACACCATTGTTTTATAGAGAATCAAACTCAATTCTCAGACACACTGGATATAGTTGTGTTTATTATAATGGAATCTGACGCAATACTGGCATCTGGTGACGTAAGAATTCTAGCCTTATTGTACAGATGTAATTATTAGTACATGTGAACTCTACGTTTGGTTAATTTTAATTACTACAATGATTAGTAGATTTAGTAATAATTAATAATAATACAACAGTGTTGTAAATTTCCAACAGGTTATGACATCACTGTCAGGAGCCAGTGGGTCCTTAATCCTGAGAAATTTGGTGTAATTACGATCCTCCTCTTGCAAGCCTACTCTAAGGAAAACTTTACTGATATCCGCAGTATAAGCAAAAATACCAGTGCGGAATCATAATAATACATCATGTAGCCTTTGTGTTAGGCTAGGTCCCGTTTGGAGACATTCATTCAAGGACACGCTGTTTGCCTTCACTTTGGCACTACAGTTGAAAACAATACGTATTGGCGTTGTCAATGAAACTTTCACCACAGTGTGATGGGGTAAATAGTGATCTGTTTTTCGGTAATCATTATCAATAACTTTGATAAATTTACTATTGAGTTGTTGCTGAATTAATTGATGATACATGTTCAATTTATCTGGATGTTTCTTCAGCCGTATTAATTGAGACTGTAATTGAGAGGCTGCCATGAAATAATTAACTGGAAGTTGCGGATGATTCAACTTCCATGGCAGTGTCCCTCAGTAATGTTTGTCCTTATAGACAGCTGTGTCCAGATATTGCTGGTAAGTCCACATATCATCAGGGCTTGGCTTATCAGGGACAATACCTAAAGTGTCTAAATCCCACAGATGATGTACAGGTGGATCAGACTCATTATCTTCAGATGTTTCTCTGAAATGTAGGGGGTGACTGTTCCAAGCCTAGTCACGCCACTAGTGTATTGTTAGATTGTTGGTTGGTTGACGCTGGTTTTTGTTGGAAAAGCACCGGTCCAGTAAGCAATTTGCCTCCAGCAGATGACAACAAATTCATTCCGTGTTGTCTGGTGCATCCTGTTATAAATTTATAATAATAGTCAGTGCCTATAAGGATACCAACATCTGTGAGGCAGTCAGAATTTATTTTGTGATCTGCTAGCCTCATGCGGTTTCGTTTGAGATATCTCGCAGTGCGAGCTAGTCCTGTGACCTGCAGGTCTGAAGGAAGTTTATCTACTACTACCGCTTGTATTGGACTAGTGGAAGATCCAAGTCTCACTAACACCTTGACTACTTGGTATTCACGAGGTCCACTATTAGTCAAGAACCCAGAAATATTCAGTCTCACACTTTTGGCAGGTTTTATTTTCAACTGCTCGACTAATTGTTGCGTGATGAAAGTTTTCTGTGATCCTTGATCAAAGAGACCTCTAGTGTTAACTCTAGACTTCCTATGAATTAGTTTGAGTTGAGCAGTAGGCAAAGTGGTATTATTGCCTGACTCAGTAGCAAGTACATTTATTTCTTGATGTACCTTGCAATATTGTACTGTGGTAGAATTCATAGAATCCTCCCGAGGTGTCATAGATTGTGTAGAAGTTTTTCTACATAAGGCATAATGATGTACACCTTTGTTGCATCTACTGCATAACCGTAGCTGCACTACACATTTACTGGGATCATGAGAACCCATGCACTTGGTGCACCTGTGTAATTCTTGTAACCGTTTAATCCTAGTATTAAAGTTAGGATAAACAGTACATTTGTAGGCGACATGTTCTTGATCATGTTCTTGATCATGATCATGTCGATAGAACAGACACCTCTCTCTGGCTGAGTTTGTCTTTTTAGTAGACACATCAGTTGTAGCGTCAAAGGGAGATACAGAATAAATACCTACACTACCACTCCTTTTTCCAGTGGATGGAGCAGTCCTAGGTTTGGATTTATTGGACTTATTCAAAGTCGATTTGTGTTTGACTGAGTTGTCAATGTTAGGTTGTTTAGATTTAGGTTTAATCTTATCATGAGTCTTCAACCTGTTAACCGTTATTCTCAGTCCCTCGAATATTTGCTCGAGAGTGAGAAACTCGGTTTTATAGTGTGAGCAGATTTCTGCTAAGATATTTCAAGGTAATTTCCTCTGTAAAAGTAACTTGATTGACCATTCTGAGGCTGGTACATCAACTTTAGTACCTAAGGCCTTCACTAGAGACTACTTCTAGCCTGAAGCTTTGAAGTGAGTCTGGTCGGCTACTTGGTGCATTCAGATCTAGCAACTGGTAATAAAGGTTAGCTATACTCAACTCCTTGTTGCAATAGTTCAACTTTAGTAGTTTTATAGCTTCCTCATAATTACTCTCAGTGAGAGCTAGGTTATTTATGACCTTTTAAGCCTCCCCTTTGAGAAGACTGATCAGGTATGAGAATTTAGAAATTCTGTCAAGAGAAGATTTCTTATGTATATGAACTTCAAATGAAGTCCAAAATGTGCCCCAATTTTCTTCATCATGCCCTGCAAATGTAGGTAAGTCTAAAGTAGGTAGACGAACCTCAGGTAATTGATTACTGGATTGAGACATAGTATTATTTGCATTAGATTTATATTGCTTTACTATATTGGATATTACATCAATTTTATCTTGAGTCTCATCTTCATACTGAGAAATATCTGCTAGAATTTGATCTATTTCATCAGGATCAGTTTCAGTTGCATTCAGTAGGTTGAGATAAGACTGGCTTGTAGATCTAACTTTATCAAATTTGAGATCAGCTACTCTCACTGATGTTTCTAGTTGATAGTAATCAATGGGAGTTGCTTTAGACAAAGTATGAGACTTATTAATTAGTCTGGGTAAATGACCTTTAAGTCCAATATAGGTTCTCCTTAATTGTTCAGGAGTAGCCATGGTGGCTTTAAGTCCAAGTTTCATATGACTTGAATAATACTAATGAAGCTTGGGTACTTGCTCATTAGTTGACAAGAAATATTGAGTATAGCCTAAATTAATCTGGCTAAATTACACTCTACCTCACTCGAGGTTAAATGTACCTACCTAACAATAAGTAGGTAAGGATTTTGAGCAGTGCTTGAATTTCACCATTAACTTTCTTCCAGCTAGCTCTTTATTATCACCATTAGATGTAATGGTGATCATTCAGCAGCACTCAAAATGCATACACACAAACAATGAGTACACAAATAATTAATACGTATATACTCTAATCAAAGTTACTATAAGTTTGAATCCTACTCTTGATAGGGTCAGCACAAGAATGAATAATGTATGCACTACTGACTAGTCCAAGACTAGTTGTAAGAATTTCTACCTAAGAAACTACGAATTTATTTAGTCTGCATTTGTGCAAAACTCAGCACAATCACAGCCTAAATGCCTACCTAATAAAGATTGGCATAGATTAATTTGTGGTGCAATAATGTGAATATATAGTTGTGCTGTGTTTTTGTTTTTTTTAGATTTTATAGTTTATATAAAGGTGCACTTGCACACACAGGTGAAAATACAATTATGTACAATTAATTTGGCTTGCCAGCCACAGCCTTTTATGGTGTTTGATTGTGTTGATCAATTTGTCAACTACATGTGACCTAGACTCAAATGACAGGTGTACACCATTGTTACGGCCCTCTCGGGACGCAACGGGGTCCTTGCTCTGATGTTGTTAGAGGAAGATCTATATATCCGTTCCCAAGCCAGTAGTGGCTATCAAGGGATGAGATCCGTGACGCAAGTAACTTAAAGGGAGTAGGGAAAGAAAGCTAAGAACTTAATATTATAATTTTCACCATCACCAGTTAAATATATATAATAAAAGAGTGCACAAGGGGGAGGGGTATTAACACTGTACCAGGGGATTAATCCATAATCGTTGTCTTCTGCTGAAGACGCTGGTGCCACAACTCTTGGTGCCGAATCCTTGGTGCTCTCTTCGTGGCCTCACAATTAATTCTCCAAAGAAGTCGAGCCTACCCTGGCCACAGGTCAGCCAAAACACGGGTCCACTGGGGGCACCGCCGTGGAGGCCGTCAACCACACGTCCAGCTGGTCTGCTGGCAGGTACTGAGCCAACAAGGCTGGTACGGCCACTCCACGAACGATATTAGGGTAAACACCCTAGACAGGAGTCTCTTGTGATATCCCAAATCACCCTCCTGTCTTCAATACCCTAGTGGATGATCGTCTCCAACAGTCGGTCCCGGGTAAATCCTTTTACTGCCACTCCACTGGCAGGCTAACACACCACAGTGTTCTTCCGGGGGGACGACTTCACAACAGCTGCAGCAAACTTCACGGTATGGAGACTGGCTGCCTCGGGTAGACTGACTCGACTCCCATCACAGTAGTCCCAGGTCGACTCTGTAAGCAGACACGTCATCAATAACCGGGACACTAATACACCTCACTTACGGGCTCGGGCACAAACACCTGACGTATCCAGTCCATAGATGGCGCTGTTGTCGGAGCACCACCTCACCAGAGGTCAGGAGCGGCTGTGTTGTGAGCTGCACAGGACTGGAAACTGGCCCTTGTGGCCGATATTCGCCGTCCTCATCCGGTGTCGTCATTCGTTTGGCGGGGGTTTCGGGAGCTGACCCACAGATGGCGTAGTCGTTACTACTCCGTGCTCGGATGCTGGATCCGGGTTCGTAACACCTCCCCACCAAAAAGAATTTGGTTTGGGGTTCTATAAAAAGAAACACAAACCAAATTAGTACGGCGACACTGTTCCAAATGGACACACATGCATTATGAACTGGAGTGATAAGGCTGTCTCGCCCACAGAACTGTCCTTCTGGGCAATTCCGGCACAACGGGAACTTGAAGATTGAAGGCGATGTCCTGCCCGACGTAATCTTCCACGTCTCCACTGCGATGTCAAGCAGGGGCATCATCTCACCTCCCTCGAGTAAGAATCTGTGTAGACACGATGCGGGGCGACTCGACACTTCCCTGTGTCGTGGCGCCGATGATGGCCGATCACAGACGGCATTTCTGGTACCGGTCCGATGGTCCTTCAGGGAGACAGGAACCTGGAATACAGGCGTCTGATAATTCAGAGTGATAGCGACAGCGGGTAAAACAGTACTTACAGCATACTCCACTAGGTCCACACCTAGTCCCAATGGGGCTGTTCGTACGCCGCAGAGGGCATTCGCTCTGCCACCGTCAGGTCGACCAACGTTCCGCATAACGCTGTGTTGAGGCTCAGCAGTCACGCGGGGGGTGTCAACCTGTCGGAAACAGTCACTCATATTATCACTTGTCGTACCTCCTGTATCAACTATTACCTCCCAGGTCCCTTCTTCAACTGCAACACTTGCAGTACAAATCTCCAATCCCTGGGACCTTTTCACGATGTTCATGGGAGCCATCATTCTTCGGGTCGTCCACTGATCCTCACTGAGAACACAAACGAGAATAAAACAAAATACTGCTAGGAAACATTTGGTCATCTGAGGGATAAGCTTCCTGAACTTGTCATGTCCATAGCCGGCAACATCCACAAGCCTGGCTTGGACCGAAGAGGGCACTAGACCTTTTGAACACACCTCACATACCTCTGACGTCTGGGGAATCTCTGGCTGGTTCACTACATGCTGTAACTTGCCATACCGCAAGCACACATCCGCCTTCGCTCCAGACTCGTTGGTATCCGTGGGTGCCTGCACACAAGGCCTCTCTTCTAGCTCAGGTACTTCTGCCATCGTAACCTCATGTTCCTTGTCGAGAGAATCAGGAGACACTGCTAGAATGTTCTCAATCTGTAGGCGAGAGGACAAATTAAACATAGTTACATCCGGGTCTGTCTTTACCTGGACATTACCATTGCCTGTAGACACCTCAGACTTTGATGTTCTGGCTGACTCGTCCGCTATCTTGGGATGATTAGTGCTCCAATCGGTCACCAAGTCGTTGGCTAGTACCACGTCAATCCCAGCCACAGGGAGGGTATCGACTACTGCCAACTCACATGTGCCGCTGAAATAAGGCGAGTCAAGATGTACTGGCACTAAGGGGGCGATGTACTGCGTCCTAGGAAACCCAACCAGGACAACCTTTTGTCGCCCATCCACACTTACTCCCTCGGGTAACGAGCTCTTCACGATCAGGGACTGGGCTGCTCCACTATCTCTGAGCACTACAATTGATCTACCAGTATGATCACTCGTTACATACCCGGTTGAAGTGTGAGGGGCCAACAAACTTGGTCCTTCCTGCGTCGTCGTAGACTGGTTTCCTACTGGTGGTGTAACACAGCTCATCATCATCACCTCCCTACGTGCGCTGCCACCTCTTCTGCCTTGACACCTAGCAGCTATATGCCCTTTCTGCCCACAAGTCCAGCACACCATATTCCTCCTCGGGCTCCGGTGTTTCGGACTGCTAGGACTTGTTCTTCGGGGGCTACTTGGGGGCGTCTTCTTAGCACTTTGTGGGACGGGTCTTTCTTCTTCATCATGAGGTCTGTCGAACCGGCGCTGGTAATTCCTTGGGACGTACTTAGCAGATGGCCTATGAGTCAGGATGTACTCTTCAGCCATGGTGGCTGCTGCACTCAAGGTCTCTACCTGCTGTTCCTCTAAGTACGTCTTCAGGTCTACAGACAAACAATCCTTGAAGTCCTCGAGCAGAATCAGCTGCTCGAGGTCTTCCTTGGTCTCCACCTTCCGAGAGGCACACCATTCTTGGAAAAGTCGCTCCTTGATCGTGGCGAACTCTGTGAAAGTGTGCTCTGAGGTCTTCTTCAGGTTTCTGAACTTTTGCCTATATGCCTCAGGTACCAATTGGTACGCCATGAGCACCACTTTCTTCACCATATCGTAATCGCCGGAGTCGTCAAGGGATAACGTAGAGTAGGCTATTTGGGCCTTCCCAGTCAAGACTGACTGTATCATGATGGCCCAATTCTCCCTTGGCCACTCCAAAGAGGCAGCGACTTTCTCGAAGGCTGCGAAGAACTTCGAAACTTCTCTCTCGTTGAATTTGGGGACCATTTTGATATTCCTTACCGGATCGAAACCGCTTACTCCAGTTTGTCTCTGTCCAGCGCCTAATCGTAATACTTCTAGTTCATGTTGTCTCTGTCTGTCCTTTTCTTCTCTTTCTCGTTCTTCTCTCTCTCTTTTCTCTTCTCTTTCTCGTTCTTCTCTCTCTCTTTCTCGTTCTAATTCTAGACGCCTCATTGCCAATTCTTTATCTTTCAATTCTCGTTCTAATTCTAACTTTTTCCACTCTATCTCGCAATTGATCTCTAGGGCGCGCATTTTGACTGTTAGGAAGCTGATATTAAGCTCACCTACATCACTGTCAACGTCACTGCCCTTATCTTCCTTTTCCGTGGAAGCTATTTCCTCACCTTCCTTTGTACTAGGAGTCTCGCCTTCCTGTTTCTCTTCTGCCTTCAGGTGCCGGTGAACCTTGGACAAGATCTCCACACGGGAATCACTGGCACGGATCTTGATCTCCAGGTAGGCGCTCACTAGTACAAGTTCCGGTTTGCTCAGATACTTTAATCTGGCAAGACAGTCCTCTCTGTTCAGAAAAGCCTGAACATCGTCCAGATCATCGATGGTAGCTTTGTCTGCCATTGTCACAGATGGAACACTTAGCACTTAACACACTGCTTACACGTTAGCACTTAACACACCGAGCCCTGTTCTACGCCAATATTGCACTTTATCGCACCAAACACTGCACTTGCCAATATTGCACGTAATCACTTCGGGCACCGCACTACCCAATATTGCACTGAATCCAAGCGGACACTTCGCTCTACAATATTGCACTGAATCACTGAGCACCGCACTAGTCAATATTGCACTTAATCGCTTAATCACAGCGAGCACCGCACTGCACAATATCGCACTTAGTCACTCTGAGCACCGCACAGGACGTATAACGTCACAATCGTCACACACAGGGGGAATTATTTATAGGGATTACGCCACTTCACCACCCCTGTCAAACATACTTAACAAGGGGATGGATCCCGCTGGGGATGCCAATTATGTTACGGCCCTCTCGGGACGCAACGGGGTCCTTGCTCTGATGTTGTTAGAGGAAGATATATATATCCGTTCCCAAGCCAGTAGTGGCTATCAAGGGATGAGATCCGTGACGCAAGTAACTTAAAGGGAGTAGGGAAAGAAAGCTAAGAACTTAATATTATAATTTTCACCATCACCAGTTAAATATATATAATAAAAGAGTGCACAAGGGGGAGGGGTATTAACACTGTACCAGGGGATTAATCCATAATCGTTGTCTTCTGCTGAAGACGCTGGTGCCACAACTCTTGGTGCCGAATCCTTGGTGCTCTCTTCGTGGCCTCACAATTAATTCTCCAAAGAAGTCGAGCCTACCCTGGCCACAGGTCAGCCAAAACACGGGTCCACTGGGGGCACCGCCGTGGAGGCCGTCAACCACACGTCCAGCTGGTCTGCTGGCAGGTACTGAGCCAACAAGGCTGGTACGGCCACTCCACGAACGATATTAGGGTAAACACCCTAGACAGGAGTCTCTTGTGATATCCCAAATCACCCTCCTGTCTTCAATACCCTAGTGGATGATCGTCTCCAACAGTCGGTCCCGGGTAAATCCTTTTACTGCCACTCCACTGGCAGGCTAACACACCACAGTGTTCTTCCGGGGGGACGACTTCACAACAGCTGCAGCAAACTTCACGGTATGGAGACTGGCTGCCTCGGGTAGACTGACTCGACTCCCATCACAGTAGTCCCAGGTCGACTCTGTAAGCAGACACGTCATCAATAACCGGGACACTAATACACCTCACTTACGGGCTCGGGCACAAACACCTGACGTATCCAGTCCATAGATGGCGCTGTCGTCGGAGCACCACCTCACCAGAGGTCAGGAGCGGCTGTGTTGTGAGCTGCACAGGACTGGAAACTGGCCCTTGTGGCCGATATTCGCCGTCCTCATCCGGTGTCGTCGTTCGTTTGGCGGGGGTTTCGGGAGCTGACCCACAGATGGCGTAGTCGTTACTACTCCGTGCTCGGATGCTGGATCCGGGTTCGTAACAACCATCTCTTGCCAGGTTTTGCCTGCATGGTCTGGCTGTAAATTGAATGTAAGTTACGAGCTGTTGCTCCTGGTGACCTGAAGATTCTTACCTCAGTGTGAGGTATAGGTCTGAATGTCGTGGGCAATTGGCTGTGTCCCACTAGTGCTACTTTTTACATGAGGTATAAGCAGCAAATAAATTGGTGTGAATTAGGCTAACCTATGTGGTACACTGCCGGTAGCTACAATTAATAAATGGGGTTAGTCTAGACTACTTCACATGGTGATTAGTTATGACTAATTAGTATAGATCCAGTTCGAAGGACCAAAATGTTGGTTTGTCTGGGGCTTGAACTCATATTTTAAATTATTTGATTATTATGTTTAAATAAATCGAAGAACCACCCACTTTTTAGAAAAGAGGGAAAACGAATAATGGTGATCATTAGATTGACACTATAGAACCAGTGCCTATGGATAATAATTAAATCAATAATCACTTGAAATAATGAATAGACTGTATTATTAATTAATTAAAGTCAAAGCCTCAAATATCAACATTGGGGGGTATTTCTAAAAGTTCATATATATCTAGGAACCAGTGTGGTTCGTCACTAGTTCATTGTTGAGTTAGTAACATAGCAAATCTAAACTAAAATAGATTCAAAGATACGATACCTCAAATAATGAATATTAAAGATTATGAATTATTGAGCAACAGTGAGAGTAAACACCATAATTACCAAATCATAAATTCTGGCAATAAATTATTTACTGTAAAGATCCTATATGAATTATATTGAAATCAGTAATAATCTTAGCTAAATTTATATGATAGGTGTCTTAGCTGTAAGACGATTTCTGTAACTCCATTTCGTCATTCGTCCTCGTGGTCACAGGATCCCAATAAAGAAAGAACCCAAGTGAATATCACGAATGAAGAGAAACAACTTGTCGTCTCCTCGTATACATGCTTCAAGCCCTTATTAAGTCAATTATTACATGCTGCAATCAGGGAAATTTAAGTAGCATTTTATTAGGCTACGAATTATTTCAAGTATTCATTAAATTTGAAATATATGAAGAAAATCAACTAACGTTGTGTGTTTGTTGTTCATTCTTCGTTACGACTGACTACCTACAAATATACAACCCAGAGTGATGCATCAAACAAGACTGGTATATTTACCATGAGCGTATCAAATACTAAGGTCTGCCAAAACCGCGTCTGCCAGTCCCAGGCGTCCACTGCTGTGCACGCGTAATTACGGGCTGTGGCTTCAATTGTTGTTGCGTTATTCACTGGCAAGGCACTGTAGAACACGTGGGGAGGTAATTGGTGACTATTCGTGGAGTTGCAACGTAATTCTTGTTGGAAATCTCTTCAGTCACTACCATGCGTCTCGCCTCTCTGATCGCCAGGAATGCCTAGTGCGCAATGGCATCTCCGCCCTCCCTCAACCTGTCTCCCGCATTCACAACAGAAATTACTAATCACGGATAATTCTTTTCCGCGTAATTACTGATGTAATACTCCATTGAGAACTGGGTTGCAATTATAGGGAATTAAATAATATCATATTCTCGTTAAATGGTGTTAAACGAGAAATGGAGAGGATGTCTATTCCCTCCATAGCATTCGTACGAAACAGATGAAACTGCTACTAGATAATAATTTCAGTTAATAACTCTCGGTTTTGGATTATTGGGAGTTATATTATCCGTAGCTAATTATTACATGGCATACTGATAATTTTAGAGAACCACATTGAATTCTCTAACATATTGGTAATAAACATGTCTAGATAGACATTATCTGACGCAATCTTGCTACTCGATGTCGTGAGAATTCTAGCATTAATGCACGGATAAAGAAATTTTAAGTTAGGTTGACACTACCGTTAGTGAAATTAATAACTACTGTAGTTAGTATATAATAAAGATGTATTATAATACAATGGTAGTTTGTTAGTGTTGGAAATTTCCAACAAAAAGTCAAGCTTCATATATCAACATAATTACCAAAACCTTGCCTCTGTGGTATTAATCTCACAGTACTGGAAAATCAGTTACTAAATACAATATGTCAAGAGGATAATGCACTGAACAGTAATTAAATTGATATATTACACCATATATTCTAGTCATGCATCAGATATATATATATGTATACATTCCACATCATAATGCACATAGTATGTCTAGTACAGGAATACATAGTATTCCATACTATAGACATATAATGGTATTTTCTAGATACATGACATTAGGCTTGAGCTATTAACTCTACTTCAAATATCTCCACAAATACATGGCACAGACATATGGTAGTCTATTTAAATAAAATGGAAATGTTCGTTTGTGCATAACCGCTAATCTCCGAAAGTTCTTCACCGATTGCTTTGAAATTTTCACACAACGTTCCATTCGCATCCAAGCAGGTTTTTATATACATACTATATAGATGTCACGTCTGTGACGGTAAAAAACATGCTTTTTCATGAAGAACTGTGTTTTACATGTGTCTTTTCATTTGAGTGAAATCTTCGAAACCTCTTTACCGATTGCGTTGAAATTTTGACACGACGTTGCATTCGAATAGGCGCCTCTTTTTATATATCTACTATATACATGCCTCACCTTGTGATAGGAAAAACATTTTTTTTTTAAACAGGTCCATCTGTTGAACTTAAGAGCAACACACACTAATCTCCAAAAGTTCTTAACTGGTTGCTTTGAAATTTTGATAAAACGTTGCATTCGAATAGGCGCGTCATTTTATATACCTACTATATAGATGCCATCCCTGTGACAGGTAAAAACAGCATTTTTGAAAAACAGCGCCATCTGTTGCACATAATAGCAACATGCATGCTATAATAAATATGCCACGAATCCCATTTCAATGTTTCTGATTGCATTAATAAAATTTTATTTTTAGATTTCGATTTATTGGATTTTTTATTGAATTATTTTGTGTAACATTGTGTTGGAATTGAGCTGTATTGTTTAACATACCGTTCATTTCCTAATTATAAGTATAGATGCCACTTCTGTGACAGGTAAAACTTTGCTTTTCTTGAAAAACAGTGCCAGTGCCAGTTGCATGTAAGAGCAACACACATGCTATACTAAATACGTTACAATTCCATTTCAATTTTTCTGATTGCATTGATAAATTTAATTTTCATAGATTTTGATTTATTTTCATTTTGATTTAATGATTTTGTGTGAATTGCGTTGGAATTGAGTTGTGTTCTTTACAATACCGTTCATTTCATGAGTATAGTTTATTTTTATATTTTTTGTCATTTTTTCATTTCATTTTTTAACTGTTTTTCTTATATTTCAGTGATGGGAACATCAGATCACTTGATGTTCCCAATTTTCTGATGGGAACATCAGACTATTTGGGAAGGTATCGGACGAGGGAGTGAGGAATGGTGGGGATGACGAGGGGACGGAAGTGAGATATGGTTGGGAGGACGAGGGGACAAGGGAGGGGGTAATGGTGGGAGGGAAGAGGGGATGGTGGAGTGGGAATGGAAAGGAGGACGAGGAGTTGGGTGAGGGGGAAATGGTGGGGAGGACTGGGGGACAAGAAAGGTTGCTGTGGCTCAGCAATGTACATGCGTTGGTGAGTCACAACAACACGTGGCCAGTTACTGCTAGTGATACATAATATGTTTAGGTATAACAAACAGAACACTTCCCCATATGAGAGAATCGAACCAGGGGCCAGCAAATGCCAGGCCAGAGCCTTAACCTCTAGGCCAACCTCAGATCATCAAAGGAAGGGAACTAGGATGGGTTTTCCATCACAAATTTCCCCCTTCCCGACGAGGGGAGGAAAACCCATCTTAGTTCCTGTTACGGCCCTCTCGGGTCGCAACTGGGTTCTTACTCTGATGTTGTTAGAGGAAGGGTATCCGGCCCCAAGCCAGTAGTGGCTTTCAAGGGATGTGATCAGTAACGCAAGTAAACTAAAAGGGGAAGGGAAAGTAAGGCAAAAACTTAATATTATAATTAGCACCTTCACCAATAAATATATATAAGAAGATTACTCGGGGGAGGGTATAAACACTACACAGGGGTATTATCTACACTGTCGTCTTCTTCTGAAGACTCTGGATCTTCTCGATGCCAAGTTCTCGGTGCTCTCGTGGCCTCACGACGAATCCTTCGAAAAGCTGAGTCTACCCCGGCCACAGGCCAGCCAAAACACAGTTCCACTGGGGGCACCGCCGTGGAGGCCGTCAACCACAAGTCCAGCAGACAGCTGGCAGGTTCCGGATCAGAAACGCTGGTCAGGCCGCTCCACGAGCGATACTAGGGTAGCGCCCTAGCCAGGAGCCTCGTGTGATACCACAGATCACTCTCCTGTCCACAATACCCCAGTGGTTAATCGTCTCCACCGGTCAGTCCCACCGTCAGTCCCGGGTATGACAATCCTCAACTGCCGCTTCACAGGCAGGGGTAACACCACAGTGTTCATCCGGGAGGCGACTCACAGCTGCTGCAGCAAACACTTGGTGACGAGACGGCTGCCTTGGGTAGACTGATCCACCTTCCATTACAGCAGTCCCAGGTCGACTCTGTAATCAGACACGTCATCAATAACAGGGACACACTAAAGCACCTCACTTACAGGCTCAGACCCAAACGCCCACCTATCCACTCCATAGATGGCGTTGTCGTCTGAGCACCACCTCACCAGAGGTCAGCAGCGGCTGTGTTTTGAGCTGAACAGGACTGGAAACTGGCCCTCGTGGCCAGTACACCTCGTCCTCACCAGGTGTCGTCGTCCAGTTGGAGGGGGTTTCGGGAGCTGACCCACAGATGACGTGGTCGTCACTGCTCCAGGCCTGGACGCTGGATTCGGGTTCGTAACAGTTCCCTTCTTTTTGACGATCTGAGGTTGGTCTAGTGGTTAAGGCTGTGGCCTGGCATTTGCTGGCCCTTGGTTCAATTCTCTCATATGGGGAAGTGTTCTGTTTGTTAAAAAAAAATCCCTGCGAGTTCATTCAAGTGTGTGATATGTTTAGGTATATCAAACATACAATGCCAGTATGTAATATATTCTAGATTATTGTCAAAAAGAGATACTAGATTAGCCTAGTATCACAAATAATATTTGTGATACTAAGCTAATCAGCCTGAATATCACTATACAGTATAAACTCATCACACACCAGCCACAGTATGATCATACTGGAGTATATGTGGTCATAACATCCCTACATCGCAAGAAATGGGTATAATGTGAGACACAGTGTATACATTCTTTCTGACGTAGACTGCAAAATAAAGACATGAATCATAAATATATTCATAATAAACTACTTACATTGACTAAGGATATGGGTTCAATACAACCAGATTTTTACATTTTGATAATTGTACAGCCTGCTACTCCAGATTCCAGGGAGGAAATGAAGAACGATCTTTGGAATCATTAACTAAGTAAACAGGATAAGTCAGTTATCAAAAGTAAATATATATTTATCTTTACTTCAATAAGATTAATCTCAGAAACGTCAAACTGGTTTCCAGCTTTCCACCAGCAGCTGAAATAGGAAATAGGAGGACACTCTTGGGTCTACAGAAGCACTTAGTTCAACTGATTGACAAATGTCAAACAATAACTAGTCAACCACTTCCTGATTTAGTAACTCTGTATAACAGGGTTAAAGCTGCTGTGGGCAAATTTGAACAGATCAAATGCCTTTCTGAAACGTATTTAAGCAGAAAAGCTAAAGCTGATCTAAGCAAAGATGAACATCAGGATATCATAGCTGAATCAGCCATCTATGAAGTCACAATACAGGATCAACTAAACCCTTTACTCAAACTTGTATCAGTAGGCCAGCCACGTGTGAGCTCATCCAATCTGGTTGATACCTCAAAAGCCCCACATTTTGAAGCCGAGCTCCCAAAGGTACATTTACCATACTTTGAGGGCAAAGATGAAGATGAATGGGATGCCTTCTTGAGGGCTTTTGATTCTATAATACATTCCAAACCTTCTCTTTCGAAGGCTCTTAGGAAGGCTACTAAATTTCTATATCTGCAAAGCTAATTAAGAGAAGACAAGAGGCTAGGCAAGTTATAGCAAACATGCCATTAACAGACAACGATTATGCCCTAGCCATTCAGTTATTACATGATAACTACAGTGATAAAGAGACTGCAGTTGAACGTGTCTCATATAAATTATTGGATTTACCCTCTCCTAAAACAACTGTCGGAAAATCCGACACCATTTAATATTACATACAGACAGATAATAGCTGTGTTGTATAAACAAGTTAACCCATAGAAAACGTAACTTGTAGTGGAATTACCGTCTATAGAAAACGGGATATCATCACCACATACTATTATAATTCACCAGCTATTCTGCTGGGAATTATTCTTAAATACATTAGTCTTTGGACTTTACCATCATAAAAACATCTCATATAAATTAACTTAATTATCAATATTAAAGTAGAGTAAATTGTAAATTGTAGAGCGCTGTTTGTCGACATAATTGTATTTGTGCTGCTTTTTCATCTATGTTTTCATTTCTTGTTTTCATTCTACTCATTATGCTCAATTAGTATTAAGCTTGTCATTTAAGTTTATCATGCCCGAAACGCTTTGCGTAATAGTGGCTTTAGGCATTGTATGTACTAGCTATACCTATAAGTCAAATAATCCTTGTAAATATTTATTGTATGTATGTACCTTACCTAAATAAAATTGTATTGTATTGTAAATGTGACCCTTCTATCACTTTCTGAAATCTGGACAATGTAAGCCAGGCGTCAGGGAGGAAGGAGGGCAGCCATTGTTGTGTCACCTCCGAGACGTGTGGAGCAAATTCGGCTCCTATCATATCTGGACAATGTCGGCCAGTAGCGTCAATAGTATGGAGTGTTAGACATTGTTGATACTAGACCAGAGGCTCACAGGGAGCAAATTCGGCTCCTGTTAAATTTATTTGGACGTAGTGTTATGGAAACCAAAGGTGTACCATTTTCAACACGCTGTCATCAAATCAAGTTAAGTGTTCTTTCCGAAACCCGTTTATCTATCATTAGTGGCCATTAATGTCATTGGATAGGGTGACCCGGTTAGATCACGAAATCGCCTCAAACTAAAGGTAATTAAGCCAGGTCTTCATTGTTCCATGTACAGTTTTCTCTGAAATACTTGTCATATATAGGATTCTGGCTTTACAGCTAGCGCCCTTTTGACAGGTCAAGACGAGGAAGCAAGACTTTGTGCACCAGTTACTGGGTGATGGAATCTACCTCAAAGAGGATAATTAGGTGTCTACACCCTAGTTATACCTGATGGACTAACCTGCTGTACTATAAGATAAGGAACCTTTTCAATGTATGTAGTTAATACTGTAGTTTGATTGGCTGCATATATATTTAATTAATATAAACCCCCCCTAATGTGTAGAGGATCGATTTGTGAGATTATGAGATTATTGCAGAAATACAGTCCACTTATCATTATACAAATTGCAATCGAAGTATATAAATTAACGTAAATATAAATTCATATAAACTAAATAAATATAAATCTCACAGGTCGGTTCCCACAACAACCTATGAATCACTACAATCATTTTGATTGTCAATAGAATCGATCATCAAAGCCCTCAGTACTAAATACCTGCAGGAGATACAGAGAGGCTTATTAAGTTAATTATTCAAAGGAAACTTCCTAATGAGATTATAACCAGCCTATGCTTCCATTATAACACTAATATTTTATCACTGAAACAGATCTTAGACGGGCTTTGAGCTTATATGCAAAGATTACGCAGCCGAGGGAAATTTGTTGGAAATTTCCAACACTAATAAACTACTATTGTATTATAATACATCATCATCATTATATACTAACTACAGTAGTTACTAATTTTACTAACGATAGTGTCAACATAAATTAACGATTTCATCTGCGTATTAGTGCTAGAATTTTCATGAAATCGAGTAGCAAAATTATTACTGATTTCAATATAATTCATATAGGATCTTTACAGTGAATAAATTATTGCCAGAAATTATGATTTGGTGATTAATATGTTTGCTTTTACTGTTGATTAATAATTCATAATCTTTAATATTCATAATTTGAGTTATCATATCTTTGAATTTATTGTAGTTTAGATTTACTATGTTACTAACTCAACAATGAACTAGTGACGAACCACACTGGTTCCTAGATATATATGAACTTTTAGAAATACCCCCAATGTTGATATTTGAGGCTTTGACTTTAATTAATTAATAATACAGTCTATTCATTATTTTCAAGTGATTATTCATTTAATTAGTTTCCATAGACACTGGTTCTCTAGTGTCATTCTAATGATCACTATTATTCGTTTTCCCTCCTTTCTCAAAAGTAGTTGGTCCTTCGATTTATTTAAATATAATAATCAAATAATTGAACATATGAGTTCAAGCCCCAGAAACTCAACATTTTGATCCTTATCGAACCGGATACAATCCAATTAATATTAAACTATATTGGTTCTCAGAGAACAAAACAACATTTTGGTCCTCTTCGAACCGGATAGATAGCTTAAAATCAAGGTATCCTCAATCATTATTAATTAATCACTAACACCAATTATGTGTTAACCATTATTGGGCTATACAAATATTTCAATTTACGGATGTCAGCAGACTGTCCATTATAGCCTAAATCAAATTCAATCCATAATTAGTGATTAACTCAAGTCAGTGAATTCATTAACATTTTAGGATCCAGTATACTAATACAAATTACTGATCCACACTAATTAATCATTACTAACTCTGATAACATTATATTCCACAATTAGGAAGTACATTCATTTGTTAAATATTATTTACGGCAGTAGAATACTTGCCAAACACAATTAATACACTTGTGTTCATTTAATTTCTTATACACATAATTTCTACCGGTATATATATTATATAAAATTACAAAATCCAAAAACATAGCACTATTTACACACTATTGCACCACATTTATTGTAGTTATTATGCCAACCCAACAGAGGTAGGATATTTCAGACTGACATGGTACTAAGATTTGTACAAATTCAGTCTACACCATTAGCTGCATTAATAGGTAGGATTATTACCTAACTAGTACTGTTAGACAGTGCTGGTGCAATATTAATATATGTAGTGCTGACCCAAATGGGTGGGATTAACCATTTAATGTGTAATTATATTTTATTACATAATTTCTACGTACATCTTTGAGTGTTACTGTAAGTTCACTACCCATCCAAGGCTGATTTTGAAGAGCTAAGCTAAGGAACACCTGTAGTGATACCAAGGCACCACTCAAATCTTAGTTGCTTATTATTAGGTAGGTAGCTAACCTCTAAATGAGGTAAATTACAATCAGCCTCAAGAAAATATCAGGCTGTCAATAATTATACCTACTCTACATAAAGGAGCAAGTACCATACCTGTCCAAGTAGCTATATAAGCCCTATAAAGCTCAAACTTACAGCCAGAACGGCTACTCCAGAAAAAAACTGGAAGAATCTTGAGAGGTCTTCACGACCACCTGTCATGACTACTTGACAAATGTGACAACTGTTTAGGGACTAACTCAGTTGACGTCTTCAGGCTAAAAATTTCCATAAATAGGGCTAGCCAAAAATATGACTATGTAAAGGTTATAATCGAGTCTTATAGGAACATACTCCTTGTCAGTAATACTGACCTAGACGAATTGTGTCTGATAGAATCTGATCTTGCCGACTATGAAGATATAATTCAAGACAAGTTAGATCAATATAACAAAGTGCTTGCGACACAAAATGTTCCTGAGTGGTTAGAACATTTTTTAGTAGACCTACACCCGAGCAAGCACCCAGCTCAGATGAAATACATGAGCTACCTCAAAATGAGGAGAATCCTCTAATCAATACTGATCACTATACAGGATCAACAACTGAAGTTCAACCTTCATTTTCTACCATCTCATCCAATACAACTTCACGTAATAATTTATTCACAGAGTCTGATCAATTTTCAGGCAGCTCTTCTCAATGTTCCCTGGATTCTATAAATTCAATGCATGAGGCTACTAAATTAACTAGCTTCTCACAGGAACCCAGAGAAACAAGTGAAGCTGCAGATGAAACTCTTAGTGAAGCTGTAATAATCAGTGAATCTGAACCAGAAAATAATAAAGCTAAATCTGCAGCAGCAGCCGAAGCTGTAATTAAAGCTGATGCTAAGCAAGAAGCCTTGAGCAATACAAGTAATGGTCACAATTACTCACACCAGCCTTCTTGAGTAAGTGCTAACAATGAGAAGACTGTTATAAACCTTGTACACCAATTACTAGATTTATCTCCACCAGAACAATCAGTCGACTCTTTACAAGCCTTTAGTTTTCAGCTTGAGTCACTGTTAAATTCCTTCAGTAAAGAGGTGGATCACCCAACTGCTGAGTGGATGACTAAAATTATCATCCAGAGAAAATTGTCTGGTGACGCACTCAATAAATTATATGTATACCAGAATGGTAATGTCCTGTCAATGCAGGATATATTTACAGGTTTGCGCAATATAAGCAATCATTCAGCAAACCAGGCACTTAATGCCTCTTCTGAATGCACCGAAACTGTACCAACATCAGTTTCCTTACCTGGAACTCCTAAAGTGACACTGTCACCAGGTAACAGGGGTACTAATAATCGATTTAATAACAATAAGTCAAACACTGATTCATCAGTAAGGCCCAAGTGCCCCACAGGTGCTCCTAAGAGACCTAATAGTCCAAAGAGCACTCCCAAGAGCCCAGTAATTGCTCCCCAGAGTACACCAAGTACTCACAAGAGAATAAATAACAAGCAAATGCAAGCAGCAAAACCATCACAACCTGCAAGTACTGTTTTACCCAAACAGGTAACCCCTAAACGAGCTGTAGGATGGGAATATGCTTGTTTTGCAATCAAAAACATTCTCTGTACAAATGTACTAATTACCCTAATGGAGACACAAGAGTCAGACGACTCAAACAGTTACACAAATGTACTCGGTGTCTCAAATCACATAATGTTAATAGCTGTGACACCCCACTGAACACCTGCAATAGGTGTAGAAGGGGCAAGCATCATGCTGCACTGTGCAAATTTGTCAAGACAAATTATGTCAATCCTAGAATAGGAGGTAGAGAATCTACACCAGTACAGTGCTGCAAGGTGCGAGATGTGTACAGCGTAATTTCACCAGCATCTCAAGTGGATACAACTTTGCCTACTGCCCAACTTCAAGTAAAGAACAAAGGAGCCAAGATCACCACTCGTGGATTATTTGATCAAGGATCCCAGAGAACTTTCATTACCCAGAAAACGGCAGAGACACTCAATTTACAACCAATCAGACAGGTAAAATTAAACCTGTCAGGGTTTATGATAAATCGAGGAACCCATGAATACTCAGTAGTTCAACCGCTTGTACGACTAGGTAGTCATGCCAAGGCTATCCAAGCCATTGTTGTAGATCAAATACCTTTTGACCTAAATATTAAGGGTCTGGGGTACACAGTCCACTTCCTGCAGGAACGTGAAATTAATTTGGCTGACAACAAGTTAACGTCTGACCGCCTTAACAATGTAGATGTACTAGTAGGAGCAGACTACTATTACCAGTTCATAACTGGATATGTTAAACGATTGGGCATGAATATGCTCCAATCTGCAGGTGGCTACTTACTTACCGGTAAAGTTCTGAATGTGAACAAGCCTAGATCTGTCAACAATAATAAATTAGTCAGCAGTAAATCAATTCTCCAGCAGCAAGCTAAAATGAGAAACACAGCTGAGTAATAAACCCAGATTGAATGCAGTACAATTAGTATTCGCCGAGATGTTTCATTGCTCTCAGTGGAAAACCAGTGGTCCGTACCTAAAACAAGTACAAGTCACAGCGACCAAGCCATTGAATTCAGTGCAGACCTAGAATTATTCTCAACAAGTAATAATTGACCACACTCAGTCTCCCTAGATAATTGATAATATTAGGCTAGAGAATCTAGCACTCCGTAGGTAATTAATAATATTAGGCTAGAGAATCTAGCACTCAATGCATCTAGCATTTCCTGAATTTAGCAATACTATGAAGTCATCAAGCAACTTCTATAATTATAAATTTACTGGGACCAAGGTCCAAAATACCTGCGATTAAGGTTTGCCAAGAAAACTTTATCAATTCAATGTTTTCTGCACTAAGAGTTAGTGAAAATACTTGCATTAATTTTTGTTTGAGCTGTTTTTCTTTCGTTTCTGCTTAATTATTGTAGGAGCGCAGCACGAACAGACTTGCAAACTTACCAATACGTGAGTCTCCAGAGAACTAATAACCCGTGAAACGTTTAGATTGGGAAAATGTTACAAATTATCTTTGAATAGGATTAATTGTAGCAGTAATTAAATTTCCAGCAACCTTAGGTTTCCCTTTTGTTTAATGCATTATCATTAAACCATCAGCAATGTTACTTAACATGCTTAATGAGCTCAATATAGCTCACCTTTGAATTAACGTAATATTTGAGCGATTTAATGTTCCCCATGCTAATACGAGCACTGCTCCCCATGGCAATTGAACGCTACAATGCTCCACCTCGTTAATTCGAGTTCAATATAACTCACCCTGAGTTAGCGTAACAATTGAGCCCTTTAATGTTCCTCCATGCTAATACGAGCACTGCTCGCCATGATAATTGAACGCTACAATGCTCCCCGCGCTAATTCGAGCACTGCTCACCAGAGAATCTACCTAGATTCCGTGCTTAGCTATTCTTCAACAAGGATCTTGCACTAATAACCCAAGCTGATCTTACAGCTCACCTGTGAATTAACGTAATAATTGAGTGCCTTATTGTTCCCCATGCGAATTCGAGCTCAATATTGCTCGCCATGATAATTGAACGCTACAATACTCCACCTCATTAGTTCGAGCTCAATATAGCTCACTCTGTTAACGAGCTCAATATAGGTCACCCTGCTAGTTCGAGCTCAATATAGCTCACTCTGTTAACTGTTAATGAGCTCAATATAGCTCACCATGTTAACGAGCTCAATATAGCTCACTCTGTTAAATCTGTTAACGAGCTCAATATAGCTCACCCTGTTAGTTCGAGCTCAATATAGCTCACAATGTTAACGAGCTCAATATTGCTCATCCTGTTCACGAGCTCAATGCAGCTCACAATGTTAATTTGAGTACATTACTGCTCACAATTAGCTAAAGTAACTCCACTAAGAATTAGTGAGTTATAACAATTAGCTTAGTCCTCTACTTAGGTAGGTTAGAAATTTAAACCATTTATTAAGGTAGGTTTAGGGACTTTAGTTAGTGTCAACTGAGTATTAGCCTAGCCTGTACTCGCAACTAATTACAGTTGACTATACTTAAAGAGACTGATTTAATAAACTCAATTTTCATTTAAAGGTTGAGGATGTATTAATGAGTTTACAGTGTCAAGCCTATCAGCTGCAATTCAATTAGCTCATGAGTCAGAATGACTAGGCTACTGATCTCACTGTCGACTCAGAATCTCCTTGATTTTAATGAACAAACCTTTTCAGTTCTCTAATATTACACTATTTTAGCTAGTTTAGCAACTTAGTTATACAATCAGTCAGAATGGACTACTGCACGGCAGTACATATTAAATCAAATTTCCTCATTTGATTTTGGGGTGACCATGATGCTGCGTGATGTTATTGTCTAGTAACTCAATAGTTACAAGTCACAGCGACCCTAGACAGTGACCTTATTGTAGTATCAGAGTCTCCTTGATCTTGAATGACCCAATAATACTTTACTGTATAATAATATAGAATACAACTTATACAATAATGTTATCAGTTCTTAGGAACTTTTTCTGAGTTTGCCTACAATTCAGCAACTACGTAATACACCATTACATGTCACTGCGACCCTAGTTGTTGAGTTTATTGTAAGCTTTAGAGGGTTCTTCATTACAGATAACTTAATCATTTATTATTTCAATGTTTAATTCATGTTCCCATAATGACTTAGGATATTATCTGTCTCTGACACATTCGGGACATTCGTTACTAACGTACTAATTTACTAATCCATAATATAACTTCGGAATGGGTACGTCAGTACTCAGAACTGCGACCCGAGAATTACCCCCCAGAGTTATGTTGGAAATTTCCAACACTAATAAACTACTATTGTATTATAATACATCATCATCATTATATACTAACTACAGTAGTTACTAATTTTACTAACGATAGTGTCAACATAAATTAACCATTTCATCTGCGTATTAGTGCTAGAATTCTCATGAAATCGAGTAGCAAAATTGCGTCAGATAATGTCTAGTTAGACACGTTTATTACCAATGTGTTAGAGAATTGAATGTGGTTCTCTAAAATTATCAGTATTCCGTGTAATAATTACCTACGGATAATATGACTCCCGATAATCTAAAACCGAGAGTTATTAACTGAAATTATTATCAAGTAGCAGTTTTATCTGTTACGTACGAATGTTATGGAGAGAATGAAAATCTTCTCCATTTCTCGTTTAACACCATTAAACGAGAATATGATAATATTTAAGTCCCTATAATTGCAACCCAGTTCTCAGTAACGTATTACATCAATAATTACGCGAAAAAGAATTATCCGTGATTAATAATTTCTGTGTTGAATGCGAGAGATGGGTTGAGGGAAGGCGGAGACGCCATTGTACACGGGGCATTCCTGGCGAGAAGAGTGGCAAGACATGTGGTAGTGACTGGGGAGTTTTTATCGACAAGAATTACGTTGATACCCATTTAATAGTCAACAATTACCTATTCACGTGTTCTATAGTGCCCTGCCAGTTAATAACGCGTCAACAATTGAAGCCACGACCCGTAATTACACGTACACAGCAGTGGACGCCTGGGACTGGCTGTCGCGGTTTCGGCAGACCTTAGTATTTGATACGCTCATGTTAAGTATACCATTCTCGTTTGATGCATCATCCTAGATTGTATATTTGTGGGTAGTCTGTCGTTATACAGCATGGATACCTAATACACAACGTTAGTTGATTTTCCACATTTTCTCTGTTTTCATGAATATTTGAAATAATTCGTAGCCTAATCAAATGTTACTTAAATTTCTCTGATTTCAGCGTGTATACGAGGAGTTGACAAGTTGTTTCTCTTCATTCGTGATATTCACCTCGGGTTCTTTCTTTATTGGGATCCTGTGACCACGAGGACGAATGATGAAATGGCGTTACAGAAATCGTCTTACAGATAAGACATTTATTTCATACAAATTTATCTAAGATTATTACTGATTTCAATATAATTCATATAGGATCTTTACAGTGAATAAATTATTGCCAGAAATTATGATTTGGTGATTAATATGTTTGCTCTTACTGTTGCTCAATAATTCACAATCTTTAATATTCATAATTTGAGTTATCATATCTTTGAATCTATTGTAGTTTAGATTTACTATGTTACTAACTCAACAATGAGCTAGTGACGAACCACACTGGTTCCTAGATATATATGAACTTTTAGAAATACCCCCAATGTTGATATTTGAGGCTTTGACTTTAATTAATTAATAATACAGTCTATTCATTATTTTCAAGTGATTATTCATTTAGTTTCCATAGACACTGGTTCTCTAGTGTCATTCTAATGATCACTATTATTCGTTTTCCCTCCTTTCTCAAAAGTGGGTGGTCCTTCGATTTATTTAAATATAATAATCAAATAATTGAAATATGAGTTCAAGCCCCAGAAATTCAACAAAACTTGGAGCACAAGATAAATCTACTAAACATATATCCTTGGACATGAACAAGAAAGTTCAGTCATGCAAGCAGAAATCAAAGCCACAGAACTCATCTTGCACAAAGTGGAATCAGAGTAATGTTGGCACATATTCAATATCACCCACAGTAAATAGCACCGTAGGAAAATAAATTCCCTAAGGCAGCTAAAACAATAGGAGCTACAAGCGCTCCAAAATGTTTATTGTGTCAGGGATCACATACTGTATATATCTGCACTGCTTATGCAGATTGTGCCAGTAAAATCAATCATCTGAAATATCTGAACAGGTGCATTCATTGTTTACGAGAGCACAAGTCATGTGAGTGTAACTGTCAACTGCAGACTTGCCATAATTGTTATTGTTAGTAAAGTGTTGATATCACCACAGCACTCTGTGGTGATATCAACACTCATTCTAAATCACAAACAACTCATAATCAACCTGCATCTCAGGCAAAGTCAGAGGAGGATAATTCCTCATCAGCTGTACAAACTTTAAGGTACAGAGGGATGTTAATGCCTTAGTAGCAAAAACAATTACTACTGCAACACTACCTACAGCACAGCTGCACCTAATCAATCAAGGTGCAAGTTGATTGAATAGAGTATTCAAACAAGAGGCATGTTTGATCAGGGCTCACCAAGAACCTTTATCAACAAAAAGGCAGCTAAAGATTTATGACTTAAACCTTTAAATGAAGTATCTATAAGTATAAAAAGGTTATTTGTCCCATTCAGGTCTTCAAACATATCAAGAAGTAAAGCTTAAAGTTTGTCTAGTATTCTGCCCTGAAGGGGGTTGGGGATTTTGATATTTTAATATTTTTATCAAAATTTTGATATTTTGACACTGCTTAAACCTCGAAAAGAGTGCGCTGGTTGTTGCACCAGACTGTTACTTGCATGCAGGCAGACAGCGTCCCCAACTACTCCAATGGAACAACAACCGACCTCGGCACCCACTCTCCCCCGCTACCGTCGGTCGACCAGCAATGGACACTAGAGTGCTTGCATTTACCTAGGAGATCACCCTGTATGCTTCTTGATCTTGGAGAGGGGTGGCACATCACATGTTTAGGGTGAAGCCCCACAACACTGGCCTCGTTGTCTTGTGCACACACCCTACTCGAGCCGCCATGACTCCCCACGCTCTCCTTGTTTAGAGGATCTCCTAAATCCCCCTTTCGTGAATTAGTATCTTCTGTCTAGCCTCTCTCTCTCTCTTCTCGCTCTCTCTCTCTCTCTCTCTCTCTCTCTCTCTCTCTCACTCTCTCTCTCCTCTCTCTCTCTCTCTCCTCTCTCTCTCTCTCTCTCTCTCTCTCTCTCTCTCTATCTCTCTTCTCTCTCTCCTCTCTCTCTCCTCTCTCTC